>NW_008336391.1:278911-311198 GCF_000622305.1 Nannospalax galili
CCGCCATGCCTTGAGTGCGGCATTCTGTATCTGAGCTAAGAGGCCCGGGGGAAAGGCAGCCTGTTGCAGATGTTCCCTCTTTTGTAACATTCATCACAGGGCCCTGGGCCCTCAGATGGCTCGATTTCAGTTTTCTCAGAGAGGCCAATGTTGGTCTGTTCGGGTTCTTAAGGTTCCAATAAGAAAAGGCAGTTACGGGAACCTTCTCAGGTCCAAAGGTCCGATAATAATCCTGAAGTGCATCGCCTACTCTTTTCCATCTTTTTTGGTCGATTGTCCTTTCCAGGGGGAACCAAGGGCATGTATCATGAATAAAGGAGAAAAATTGTTTAAGATCTTTGCCTGAAACCTTAATCCCTCGTGCTCTGAGGGACTCCTTGAGTCCCTGAAGAAATTGTCCCTGAGAATCCAAAGAGTTGCCCATGCTGTCTGAGAATCGCCCTTGCGTGAGCCTCACCGGTCAGTATAAGTGCTGACACACACCCGACAGACCTGGTCGCCTGTTAGTAACTGTAGATCTTCGGTGGACGGCTTAGAAGGAACAAGTGCACTGCTCCTCCTACTCCAAGCAAGCTGGCAATTTCTCAGGAGCTGGGGTCCCTCCCTATTGTGGGACTGAGAATCTCACGCACTAATAATGCCTATCTATTGGGTGCGTCAACCTTACCTTCTCTTCTACTGATCTGTCTCACGGCGGTCGTTCCGTGGCGATCTCGGGGGTTCGTGGGGGGTGCCTGCGCAGGCTCTCTGTGTTTGACATTCCTCTTGGTGGTCTTCCTTGAGCCCCATGTTAGGCGCCAGAGATGCCCCGACCCGCGGAGCAACAGCGTGGAGCACCGAGACTGAACCTGGAGGAATGAATAGACAGGGGACACGAAGAAATGGAGACAAGACAGTATTCTGATCAGGTCTCATTTATTGAGCAATCACAGTGTTAATATAGTAAAGTGGAGGGTGGGGGAAGGTAAAGGGTGGAGAGAAGGCGGGGGCAGTGGAAGGCGGCAAGGCCCTGCTGGGGAATTTCTACTACAGTCACGAGCCCTGGTGGTTTCACAAGATAAGGAAGTAAAATGTAGTAAACCAGGGCAAGAAAAACATGTTTTTACAAGGCCACCTGGTTGTATCAAACTGGGGCAGGGGTACACTTAAGACTTGGCCTCCAACATCTCCTCCCTTCTACTTTAATAAAAGAAAACCAGACTCCTCCCATGAGAGGCTATAGTTCTCACAGTTTTGCTCTTGGTACCCATAAATTCATCATTATACCATTTCTATGTTATTTACCTCTTTATTACTTTATATCTACAAGGATTCCAGATGCTTCTAATTTTCAGCATCTTCGTCCTCCCTAGTCTTTGCCCTCTATTGGACTGGTCTGCACCCATGTATTTGTTATAGTCTAAACAGATGACTTTTTCCATGTAGACATGCCGTTCCCTGGGCTCCAGCTGTCTCTCCCTCATTTCCATTTTTTTTCTAAGTGCTTTTAAGGGTGAATATGCTTCAATAACTGCAGCAGACTTAACACAAAAAGTAAAATATTCATAGACTTTGGTTTTCTGTTTTTAATGGTATATTCTTTGATTATATCCACAATTGACCTCCCAGTAACAGAACCGTGTTTCATTGTAGAGTGCACACACACACACACACACACACACACACACACACAAGCACAGACACACATTACAGCACTGCTGTACTAATTAGATCTGCTATACAAATCTTCCTTAAACACAAGCTTGATTCCTTGACTCCTCGCTCCCAAAACTTACGTGGTCTATTTTACTGTAAAAATGAAGTGCCAGCATCACTGGGGTCCCCTGTTTGTTCTCTTCTTTTCCTATGCAAACTCTGCCTCCTTTTTGTCATCTTGCCAGGAAAAAACCTTTTTTCATTTCTCTCTTTTTAAAATTTTTTAATATAAATCACATGATATTTGCTATTTCCTGTCTGGGTCTGTGCATATGTGTCTTTATTGTTCTGAGCTCTTGCTTTGTAGATTGTTGTTTCTTCATGGCTTCTGACGCTGTTTCAGATTAATAGGAAGGAAGTGCATATAACAGGTGTTTGGTAAGGTGGGCAGTGGGGATGGATTTAGCCTCTTAATCTCCTTTCCTTTTCTTATGGTATAATCAATAGAAAGTATACCTTCTCATCATTTCTGTGCTAGCTGGTGGGGCCTGTTTTATCAATCCAAAGGAAAACAACTGCCAGTAGAGAATAATTCTCCTTTCTGTTTCATCAGAAGATGGGGATGTATGGATTGTTGGACATAAACTTGTTTATTCCATCAAACCTTCCTAATAATGTATTTTATTAGTTTAGCATTTTTAAAAAAGGTTTATTGTGTGTGTGTGTGTGTGTTTGTCTGTCTGTCTGTCTGTCTGTCTGTCTTTGTGTTTGTCTGTCTCTATGTGTGTACCATGTGGGGTGCTCCTGGAAGCCAGAAGATGGTGGTTGCCAGTTGCCCAGGGTGGGTGTTGGGAACTGAACTCCAGTCCTCTGGGAGAGCAATGCAGGCTCTTACTCAAGGTCTCTCCAGCCCCTAGCCTGGCAGTTTTGACTACATCCTTTGAAAGCAGGCTGGCTGGCAATAAGAGAGTTGTTCTTGTGGATAAAGCCCTTTATGTGTATGAGTAGAGAGATTTTCACATGCATTTTCTCCTTCTTAGGTCAGATAAATAGTACACTCCTTCAGTTATGGGAGATTACTGATTTGGGTTGTTTTCCTAGTAGTATTGTTGACCAGGATCTATAGGTATTTACTATTTTCTAATCATGTCACATTTTGAAATATTTCTATCCTCTACAACTGATGTTAGGTCTTTTTGTTCACTGGCCTCATTTTTCTTTGGATGGAGTCTACTATTTCTTACGGTTTTGATAACAAGTTTTAAAAAGTATTTTATTTATTATTATTATTTTTTATGTGTATGAGTGTATTGCCTGCATGTATGTTAGTGAACCCATGGAAGTCAGAAGAAGGCATCAGATCTCCTGGAACTGGAGTTAATGATGGTTGTTAGCTGCCATGTCACTGCTGGAAATTCAATCCGGGTCCTCTGCAAAAGCAGCCAGTGCTCTTAACCACTGAGGCATCTCTCCAGATGGTGGAAGGGTTAGATAATGCTCGAGATAAATAATGCCTAGCTAGTTTAAAAAAAAAAAAACAAGAGGGAACCATATTAATCGAACAAACTACTGACAAATTATGTATACAACTAGCTCAAGGAATATAATATATGTCTAGGCAACGTTTATCTGAGAACGTTTGGTCTTTGCCCAAGCTTCATCTACATGGCACATGGTAATTAAAAATACCAGACTGGTGAACTATCCTTCTTGGATGTTTAACAGCCATACTTTGAGGCCTATAGTAATTTGGTCAGAGGGACATAAAGGACAGCTTTTGCTCCTTGCCCTCCTAGGTAGACTAAGTTCCAGGGGACTATGAGCATTTCTCAAAATGCCCTGTAACTGTGGTGAGTCACTTGTCCTCTTGATCAAGGAGGCCATGGAGACCCCACCAAATGGACTTGAACCAGTGTCCAGTCTACAAAGAGGAGGGTCAACACAGAGGAAACAGTTCCCACAAACAAGTTTTTAATCTAAAGTATCTATCATTAAACTTTAACACAACCGTGAAATTCTTCATCCCATTTATCGTTGAAACAACTGAGACTCAAAGGCAAATGTGGGTGGGTTAGCTTTTTAAATCTAGGCAGTGAGTTACAGATGGCAGAGGTCTTTATGTTAGGGTTAGGGCTTATATTCATACAACCGTATAGCATATCAACACGAACCTACAGTGTGTTGTTAGTTTCAGTAAGCCTTACAAATTAGAAGCAACTTGTCTTTTGTAACCTGGTTCAGATATGTTCCATGAAGTTAGAAAGAGATGAAATTTTTCTTCAGAGTGTTATAATGGCTGTCAAAATTTCAGTCTTTTTGACTGTCATGATGACTTAATCAGTAGAAATGCTTGTAGAGAGAAATGATTAGTTTTCCGTTAGACATTGGCTCCTTTGTTCTGCTATCTGCAATAGATTATAAAAGGTTCCTTTCATATTATTTTAGTATACGATAACCTTGAGTAGCTCACAGAGACATCAAGCCTCAAGACGGGAGTGATAATGTTTCATTTTACAGTATCTGACTTTTCTCTGCCTTAAACAGAAAACTAAGCTGAAACCTTTTTTTTTTTTTTTTTTTAAATGTTTTCCTGGACCATAGAAATAATGTATTTTTCCTAATCTAATGTCCAAAGTTACACCTTTCTGTTGTATATTTAATTAATTGCCTTATTTCAGGGGAGAACTGAGAATGATGGATGGGTCCATTCTTAGGTTTCTGCATGTGAAACTTTCATATTTTCCTGTTGATACGTTTTTAGCTGTACTGTAAGGTCTCCTTCATGCTGTCATATCGTGCCTTACTGCCTTTTTATCCTTTCCCTGCCTCCAGGTTCAGTTTTGATGAGGTATAATGTTGTTTGGTTTCCATTCCTGGAGTTCCTTCTGGAGCAAACCAAACTGTGCTCTTTTACAGTAGGATTGTATTGGTCTTATGCCTTCATAACCATGTTCCAGTGACTTAAAGGCCCCATGACTTTCCCACAGCTTTGGTTCCACTGAATTTCTAGTTATATTTTTCCTTTGTAATTTTTCTCCAATCGTCTTTCAGGTCAGTTTTCCTCCAGGAATACCTCGGATGCTTTTCTCCACTTAAAATGTCTAATTTAAAAATATTATAATCATTTTTAACATTTCAGTCTGAAAATTAATTTTTCCAAAAAGGTTATATAATAATTAAACTATGCTTACTTTCCTTTTTACTCTTTCTCCTTGAAATCCATTATTGGTATTACTGCCTGGGCAGAAGTGTTAAATGAGACCCATAATCATGCACACCTTTGACTGGTTTTCATTTTTCTCCTGAATTCAATTTGTACTCATGAATGTACTTGTTTTCCACAGGCAGACCAAGGGATGACTCATGTTCATAGAGTATGTGTTAGTGTCTTTGCAGTGTGCACTGTCCATTGAATTTCATGTAGAAGTCATGGTCTTTGCTCCTAGGGGATTTAAAGTTGTAATTCAGAGAAATTTTTTTCACAGAAATAGACTTATAATGTTATGGGAAGGAATAGATAGACATCAGCCTTGTTTTATGAAAGGAAAGCTATTGATGAGGTGGTTCAGGTTGATTCTGAAATTCTTTGTTATGCAAATGTGGTGCTTTCTAAGAACAACTACATTTGGAAGGTGTCCTTCCTTCTGTCTTCTACAGTTTTGCAGTGCTATCCATGCCCTGAGGGAAGATGAAATACAGATACAGAAGATTTGCAATGATAAGTTTTTCTTTGTGCTTTCTGTTAATAGGATACTTTTCTATTAATAAAATGTTAAACTCTTGTTGCCTTGGCTGTTGGAATGGGAGAGTAATGTCTAGTCAAGCAGGAACTCATTTATTGCAGGCGTTACAGAGCTTATAAAGGCATCTGGAAATCTCCCTCCCCCTGAGGGTGTCCTATCAGTTTAAAGGTCAATCGAGCAGGAAGGCAGCACTTCATGGATCTTAAGGATGATCACATGCCGATCATGCAATCCTCAGCAGTGTGGAAGTATCCCTCAGCCAGTCTGAAGACTTTCAAAACAAGTCAGGCCATGCCCAGTAACTTCCTCTCGGCCCCATCTTGGCAAGGCAGGGCCTTTAGGTCCCCACAAATGTCTGCTGTTTTCTAAACTTTAAGAAAAGGATGGACTCTCCTGTTTTGAGGGCTTGTGAAGACTGGGGAGGGACTGGTGAAGTGTATGCTAGTTGCTTATTCCAAGGATCGTATTGTTTCTTATTTTTGTGGCTATTGCTTCATATAACTCTGTCCTTCTTTTTAAAATTCCAGTTGAAAGACTAAGTAAAATGCTCAGAATATTTATGTGAAAAAGAATTATTTAGGCTTTTCAGATTTCATTTGTCCCATTTTTGGTTTCTGAAAGATTTATATGGGCTAGAGAAATGGCTCGGTGGTTAAGAACACTTCCTCTGGGTTTAGACCTAGGTTTGGTTTCCAGCACTTACAGGGTGACTCACAACTGCCTATATCTCCAGTCCCAGGGCATTTGATGCCCTCTTCTGGCTAAGTGGGCACTGGCATGCACATGGTTCACATACATACATGCAGGCAAAATACCCATACACATAAAATTAAAATAAAAAAAAATCTTAAGATCTGCAAATGTAGCTAAAAGAAAATGTCTGATTATTCCATGTAAATTAAGTTACTGTAGTTAATACCATTTCAGATGTCCAGTTTTCTTTCATGTTGCATATCTTCTTCAAAAAGGTTTTTCTTCTTAGATTTATGACTATGAATTTCAATGTTCTCATTGATCAATGTCAACTCATACACCAAATTCTAACAAATTATAGTTCTTGGAATTAGTAAATTTTGCTTCTTGTATATTCATTGGCTATAGGTTATTACTGTTGGCTATAACTTGAAATTGCAAGAACATGTGTTATGGAATAGCAGATAATAAAAAGTAAATTTTCTGCATAAAAGTCTGTGGAATACAAGAATGAAACTGATGTAACTCCAAACTTAAAAAAGTAAACTCCAGTGACCCACAGAGAAAGCAGACAGACAGACAGATAGTCAAACAACACATTTGGCCTGTAGTCCAGGTGGGTCAGGCAGAATTTAATGATAACCAGCACTTGGTTTTCCTATTTTTCTTCAAAACTGACATGTTGAGTAAATGAGTGAAGGAGAAATATTCGGCAGCTAGAAGAAGGGTAGAGGCGCTGTAGCACAAATTAGAAAATTTGAATTGACGGAAACCATCCTGGTGGAAGATAACCATAAAAACATGCACCTTCTCACTGTATTTTTCTTATAATAGTAAAATAAAACAAATTAATATAGCTTTCTTATTGAAATGTCTCTAAGAGTTTGAGCTCTCTGTTGAGCCCAAAAATGGTAACTGGAACTCAGCAGTGAAATCCTCCCTGGGAACCCAAGTGCATAAGATGCCATTTAATTTTTATTATTTTAGTATGTGTCTTTATTGTTAAGGAGACCATAAAATGATTTAGAAGGTTTTCATAGCTTAATTCTGGGTCTTTTCTTTTCCATAGAGTCTATATTACAGGGATGAAAATTGGTCTGTTTTGGTTTGTTTGGAGAATCTGTTAGCAGTAATTAGAATTGATGACGAAGAAATAATTTACTTAAAATTATTCCAAATTTCTATTATCATGTATGTTATTAATGATTAGTTATAGTTATATTATGAAGCATTAAGTTGCTAGTGGATCAAGATAATTTAATGTGTTAATTATCTTTCAGTACGACACATGTTAGGTTGAGAAATGAATGGATTGATAATGAATTTCTCTTCAAATATTGCACATGTAAAAGGAGAAGTTGGGTCTAATAGTTCTAAATCAATAAAAAATGTTAGTAAGCAGCAATTTTCTTGAATTGGGAGCATATGGGTCCTGGAACTTAGAAATTATGAGGAGATATAACTTCACAATCTCTAAAATTATAAAAAAATATACTGCTGAACCAGTAATATTGCCAGTCTTTGTAAAACCTTCCGGGCTTGATGATTTGATGTAAATATAATTCCCAGCCTCAAAGGGCATCATCAGTTAAAGTGAGGGCACTGACTGGAAAAGAAAGGGATCCTGTGCCTTAGAATGGAGATGTGTGGGAAGACCCCTAAGGAAGTTGAGGGTACTGAATTCTCAGTTTCTGATGGGATCACTCTAATAGTTTCTCCCCACCTCAGAAGAGGATGCATTCTGTATTGTTCAGGGTTCCCTAAAGAAACAGAGCTGGTAGAATGAATGAATATGTATATGTATATGTATATGTATGTCTATGTCTATGTCTATGTCTATGTCTATGTCTATGTCTATGTCTTTATTAGATTGGCTTACAGGATAGAGTCCGAGTAGTCCAACAATGACTGCATCACACTGGAGAGGCTGAATCTGGTAGTTGCTTAGTCCACAGGGCTGGATATCTCAGCAGTTCCAGTCTGGTGCTGAGGGCCTGACAGATTTCAGGAGATCTGTTACTCTTCAGTCTACTTTGGAATCTGAAGAAGTTGGTCACAGCAGCAAGACGAACTCACCAGTGAGAGAGAAGGTGAGAGGCAGAAAAGCAAGAGCTCCCTCTGTCATAGCCTTTTATATGGGCTGCCACAACATCTACATTTAGGGTGGGTCTTCCAGCTTAAAATGATCCAGTCAAGAAGGTCTCCCTCGTTTCACTTAATCCTAGATCCAGTCAAATTGACACCTAGGAGTAGCCATCACACATCCCCACCTACACCCCCTACAGTATTGCCTTCTCTGCTCCTGCCTGAGGGAATTGACCCTGTGTCATCTCTAGTGCAGGCAATAACTGTTCTTAAAGGATGTGTCAGATAAGACAATGCTGATCTCCCTCAGGGACCACCTGTTATTGTCTCTAGACCTATAACTAGACTCAAGGCTAAGCAGGTCCCTAGAAGTGAGGTAGAACGTGTGGCCCAGGAGGAGGTGGGCTATAATCTTAAAAATTTAATGTATGTTTAAAATCATTCAAGCAGGGGTCTGGGGAATATGTATATGAGAATGGATTTTAGGTGTGTGGATAATGTTGGAAGGAATATAAAACCAGATCAGGATGAGTTTTATCAGTATGAGCTGTTGAACAGAGATTTTGGGTTTACTATTGAAGCTTGCACAGTTAAAATATGGTAGCAGGAAAAGTGACAGACTTTGCTGTGGTAAGAGTTGACCATGTTGCTTTGGGGAGGATTGTAGAAGCATTTGGAACTTGACCTGAAAAGCCATTGAATTCTCAGAGCATCGTGAGCTTTGGGAGCTTGGAAGACAAGAGTGCTGAGAGCAGTGCAGACCATGGAGGTCACTTGTTACGTTTCGGAGGGAATGTTTGAGAGTCCCTCAGAGACTCTATCAGGGCTGTTCATGTGATATTTTTGATTAACAATCTGTGGAAGTGAAACCTTTGCTTTACTGGGACAATAGATGTTGGTCAGCTGGGGCTGACACATCCGCTGTGATTAGTAATAGACCAGCATCATTGAAGTCAAATCATCTGGGAAGTATTTCCTCAGTGTCTGACCACAGAAGCTGTGGTCCAGAAGAGGTCAAGGCTGTATCTCTAGATGGAACCTGAACTTGGTAATGTATAATAGTCTCCCAATGGTAATGGTTTTGAAGGCGTGAGGGGGTCATGGAGAACAACTGAGGCTTGGCACTGTGTGGCAGGGTTGCAGTCTCCCTGAATAGAAATCAGGAGAGGTCATTGGTGAAGGTGCAGCCTCAATTCCATTGGAGATCCTAGGATTCAAGGGGTCTTGGAAAGAAGACAAGGCTTGGCATTATGTCTCAGGTTTGGAGTCCCTGAGGAGGCAGGAGACATCTTTGGTGAATCAGGTCTACTAGCCCCAGTTACAAAGGAAACTCCAACATATTGGAGATGTGATAACTGTGGAATAACCACCAAAGACACTGCCAGGTGTGGAGTGGAGCTGGCCTCAGCCTTGGAGACAAGCTTTGTGTGCTGTGGGTGGCAGAGCCAGAGAAGTGGAGCTGCCCAAGTCCTTTGGATCCCAGGAGATTATGAGTCTCAGATGCCAGACAATGAGCTATAGGATTTGATTTATACTATGGCTGTTAGAATTTCCTTTGATCTGATTGTTCTTATGTCCTGGTTCATCCCCTTGGAAGTAAGAAAGTATATAACTAATTTATATTTTGTAGGAGCCCACAGTTAAGAGACTTTGAATTTTTAGAGAGAACTTGGACTTTTAAATCATTGAAAAAAAATTTAATACTATAGAAGTTTTAGAGTTGTATTTTATTTCTCATTATGATGGTAATGTGAGATCTTCGGTACAGATAAGAAATACAAGGTTATGATTTGAAGGAATGTGTTTGTGTGTCAGTGTTGACAAGGAATGGATTATGTTATTTAGTTTTTGTCACCTTGACTCAATCCTAGACATACCTGGGGAGAGGGAATCTCAAGTGAGGAATTTCCTCCCACAGAAGGCCTGTGGGATATTTTCTTTATTGTATATTGATGCACAAGAACCCCAGCCCCCTCTGGGCCTTGTCATTCCTGAGCAGGTAGGCCTGGGCTATTTAAGAAAGGTAACCGAGCAAGCCAATAAGCAGCATACCTCCATGGCCTCTGCTTCGGTTCCTGCCTTTAACATTTTGCCATCAGTTCCTGCCTTAGCTTCTATCAATGGTAGACTGTATACTGTAATCCAAATAAATCCTTCCCTCCCCCAAGTTGCTTTCAGTCATGATATTTATCACAGCAACAGAAAGAAAATTAATATAGTTATTAAGTGAAGATAACTGTTTCTGTGTTTTAATTGTTATGTTTTTGCAAACTATCCTCAGCCCCTCTGGGTTCAGTATTATGATGATGGATGATTTGGTTCCATTCTGTTTAAGTTACTATTTGGTAAAACTTCCCAGAACACTGTGTAAGATTTCAGCAAGAGCTTCCAGTTAGCTCTTCATCTGTTCTCAAGTGACCTGGCAATCTTGCCCTTCTCTGTGAAGTGGGCTTTGTATAGTCTCCCATTGCCTCAGCCAATTAAGACCTTAAAATTAGGCTTTGAGGAACCCTGCCCATGCTTCCAGGAACATAATAGCGCTACTTTTCATTGAAGGAGATGAGAAGTGTTTAAGTTTGGCTAGTGAACAAAGCAAGGATAAAAACAAGTGCTAAAATCATAATTAGCCCTGAATATTTTAATGCAAAAAGGGTATCAGTTTTTGGACACTATTTCACCATTATGCCAGATCTCCCTCCATAATTATATAGTTCAAAGTTTTTTTTTCCCTTGCTTCTTATAGGGGCAATTAAGTTATGTAGTAAGACATTCTGAAAAGGGTACCACATCCATACTTTGAAGCAAATCGCTTTACTATGCTAGGCTTAGAAATGGATTAAAGCACTTCTGTTGCTTCAAGCCTGAAAAAAAATTCTAGAATGTAAGTTCTTCTGCAAACTTTTTTTGATTTGGGTGTAAAAGACAAGCAGGTTTGACAGTGAGTATATGGCAGTCTTTTATGGGTTTCATACACTCAGGTTATTGTTATCATAGAGCAAATGCCCTCATTTCTATTTATAGTAGTGTCACTTCTTTAAGAATTCTTTCTTCAACAGTTCTCTGTCTCATTTTGCACTGATGGAATCTTTAGCTCACCCTACCATGCCAGATTGGCAGCATCCTTTGAAAAGGCTGAAGAAAACAGAGTGACTGACCTACGTGCTATGAAACGACAGGATGCTCTTCTGTCTCTTGGCTCATGTGTCAGTTGTGAATCAGATAAGGATTACAATGCATGTAATCCTGTTTCAGGAATGAAAGTATTCATAAGAATTTGTGTGTGTGCATGTGGTTCTGGGATCACACCTATGGCCTTAAGGAGTAGGTTCTCTAACACTGAGCTACTTCCACAGTGCCTGGAGCAATTTTAAAAATATTATTTGCTTATATGTGAACATTCTGCCTTGTAGCTATTAGATACTTCAGGTGACTTTTCTCCCCCCTCCCACCGGACTGAGAATGGCAAAAGATATTATCCCTCGCATACATTCTATAAGTACACTCAGTATGTCTATGTATGTGTGAAAATCATGCTCCAAAGAGCAGAGCTAGTTCTCTGTGGTTTTATGTTATGTTTTGTAGAATTTGGAAAGTATCTGGAACCCCAGAATTTAGGACTTGGCACCAGACAGATGCTAGATACTGTGTTCTGTAGTAGTGGTCGTGCTTACACTGTGTTTCTTAGGCTGATTCTGGTTTTGGTGGCTCAAGACACTCTACACATTGAGCAACATATGGCCATCCTCAGATTGACGCGCCAGTGGCACTGTCTAAGCTTTGGAACAGGAAAAATGCCCTCTTCCTTTTTTTTTTTTTTTTTTTTTAAGAGAAATATCAGATGACTTTTCTCATGAGCCCAAAACATCTCATGTCACAGTTTATGACCTCTGAATATGTTATCCTTACTTACCACATAGAATGCAATCTGAGAATATTTACCTAACAACTTAAACTTAATATTTCCTCAATTATTAAGCAGTATTTTGAAGTTAATTTAACCATAGATACATTTTGAACATATTCATCTGACTATTTTCTTCTTGGTTTATTTCTTCACTTTTTTATATCTTGATATATTCTGTAACAGATTTACATAATTGATTTATTTAAAAACTGTACAACATTATAGAAGAGTGCTGTTCAAAAGAAAGACACAAACCTGACCTTCCTATTTGATTTTAACTTCCCTAATAGTCACATTAAGGAGGTAAAAATTATGAAATTAATTTTAATATATTTATATGTCCCACTATATTTTAAATATGATTGCTTATGTATGTGATTATTGTGAAAAATTATTAAGATGTTTTACATTCATTTTTGATTGATTCTTTAAAATAGGTTTCATGTGTCATTCCAAAACCCATCTCAGTTTCAAGCAGCCACATTTGAAATGCTCAGTATCCATTGTTGGCTCATGACTTACTTACTGGACCACAAAATTTAAGAAAACAGCATCAGCTGCTGTTGTCTCTGTCATATTTTTTATGAGGAAATTGTTTACAAAGGAATTTTTATGAGGATTTGCCATGATTGTCGGGAACTCTCTGGGAAGATCAAGATCATAAATGCAAGGTGAAGCTCATGTACTGTATGATTTTATTCATGACAAATATTTTATATGAAAAAGTTACTAGACACCCTTAATATAGGCAATTTGCAGTCTCCATAGGAAAGTGTGGGAAGAGAATTTAAAGTATGTAGAAATGATTTGCTCAGGTTTTTGAGTTTTCTAGTTTTATTTTAAAAATATAGTGAGTTGATTGTTTATGCATCTGGTTAGTAAAGAAGACCAATAAATCAGAAGGAAGGGCATTTCAGGGGTAATTATTGGATTTACTACCTGGATTTTTGTATTGTATAGATGATGGTAGAAAATTTTGGTTGCTGGTATTTTCAAATCCTATTCTTTGGAGTTCACAGGTCTTTGGTTTAAAATAATGAAGTTTGAGGCTGGAGAGATGGCTCAGCAGTTGAGAGCACTGGCTGCTGTTGCAGAGGATCCTGGTTTGGTTCCCAGGATCCACATGGAGACTCACAACTGCCCTTGACTCCAGTTCTGTGGAATCTGATGCTCTCTTCTGGCCTCTGTGGGCACTGCATGCATGTGATGTTCTTTCATGTAGGCAAAACATTCAGACACATAAATTAAAATAAATCAAAATATTTGTAAAGATTTTATGTGTTTGAGTGTATTGCTTGCATGTGTGTGTGTGCACCCATGCCATGCAGAGACCACAGAGGTCAGAAGAGGGTGTGGGATCCACTGGAGCTGGAGTTATAGATGGGTTTTGGCCTCTATATGAGCGCTGGTAACCAAACCTGGGTTCTCTCCAAGAGCAGCCAGTGCTCTTAATCACTGAGCCATCTCTCCAGCCTCTCAAAAGATATTTTTAAGAAGTAAAATAAAATATATGTTAGTAAACATTGTGCTGAGCTCCTTTATTCTCCCTTGAGACTATGTCATTGCCATTGCTTAGACGCTTAATTTTCCTCACCTTAGATCAAACTGTTTGGCTCTAACTTTTTATTTTTCAAAACTATTGAATTTTGTCCCTTTTTGTTAGCTTACAACACAGGAAGTAAATGAGAAGAGATTTTCCATTTTTTTTTAAATACCTGTACCAATTGCTCAGTCTTATGTTAAACATGTTCTATAAATTCACAGTTTACTTCCATTTGAGGATGCATTTGTACTTTTGACTTACTAATGAGGAAATAGAAACTCAGGAGGTTGAGCAGCAAGAACTGTTGATCTTGGGTAATGAAAGAGATGTAGCTTGGTGCCCATGTAGAGAATGACTGTGGATCCTCACTTGTGTGAAACTGTGACCCATTGTCTTCATTCAACATTCTTTACATTCAATAATTGCTTTAAAAAATGAAGTATACCAACTCTCTACCTCAACCCTCAGTGACACGTGTTTTTGGGAGAGGCCAGGGGTGTTTACCATGACTTGTAATGTTCTTATAGAAACTTGCTCTCTGTGACATTGTTTCCTGAGTTTCAGCCTCTTTATTCTAGACACTTTTTACACTGGCCTTTTATTTGTTGCTCTTATACACCAAGGTAAAAACTGTCTGTAACTCCAGTTCCAGGGGATCCAACACCTTCTTCTGACCTCTGTGGGCATTGCATGATGGGTACACTTACATACATGCAAGCAATATGCTCACAAACAAAACAAAACAAAACACAATAAAAAGCTTGAGTGGAAGTTCTAAGAAAACGTGTATGGACTGGCATGGTATTGTTGATTGATGGTCATTTGACCTGATGTCTCCCTTGGACAGTGAGACCTAGTAGGTGTTTAGGTAAATGTGCACTTCTTAAGTTTCTTTTGATTAGTTTTTTAAAAATTAAGTGGTATTCTTAATGTCTATAATTTCTTTTTTCTTGAATCAAGCATTGTGTCTTTGTCTTAATTGCTTTTATATTTTCAAATATATGGACCTCTGGGATGTAGCCTGGCACCTGTGCGGCCATTCGCCTTCTGATTCCCATGGCAGATACTTCTAATCCTCCTTTCTTCTTTCAGTCACAGATTCATTATCCCTCCTTAACACTGTTTCTCCAGGCATCTCTGCCCCTACTTTAAATTGGCCCATTAATTAAATGTAGTTGTTAGTGTCTATAGTTTATGATTTCAAAATATTAAATCTCTATTTGAAATGGTATTTAAGGCACCTCCTTTTATTTCCTGTAAAATATTTGGCCTCCTGTTTTTCTGATCACCATGCAATTTACAAGTTTTATTGAAAATGAGTAATGTCAGGATCTCTGCCCTTAAGAGCTTTCAAATTTTGCTAGTTACCATGACATACCATGTTTATCTACCATTTCTTTTTCAGTCTTGTCCTTGCTTAAGATGTTTTGCTTTGCTCTTGTAACTCAATAATGCAATGACAAACAACTCAATTAAAAATGGGTAGAGGTCTGAATTCACTCTTCTCTAGAGCAGATATAAAATGGCTAATGAGCACATGAAAGTGAGCACATTAGCCATCAGGGAAATGCAAATTGGAACCACCAGGAGATGACAGTTCATATACACCAGGATAGCTATCATAAAAACCACAGATCACAACTGTTGGAGAGGACACAGAGAAATGGAATATTCATACACCATTGGTGAGAAAACAAAATGACCTAGTCACTTTGCAAAATAATGACTAAGTGAACCTTAGCATTGCTCATAACCCCACATTCCAGTCATAGCTATATGAAAGCAGATGTGCATACAGAAACTTAGACATGCATGTTTATGTTCATAGCAGGCAGGCACGATGCTCAACAGGCAAAACTAGTCTAGATGTGCATCAATGTCTGGAGGGTACAACTGGAATTTCCAGGTTTTGTGGCCCTCAACAAGGAATTGGACTAGGGTCACATGGAGAGTAATAGAAATAGAGCTTATTAAGAGAGCATTTCAAAGGTGGAAGTGGCCCAGAGAGCTGGGGAAGGTTAGCCGCTGTAGTGGCATTTGACTGTAAGAGTTGTTTCCCTCCATAAGGGTCATTTGCATGGTTCCTACCTTCTTCCACATTTGTGTAGTGGGCACTTCCCTTGTGCATGCTTTGTCCCTTACATGTGACCTTCCTGGTGAAGGGTTTGTAGTCTTTCCACCCTTACTGTATTTATTAATCATGATACCTCTCTCCACCTTACTCTCCTGCCACAAACCAGCCCAAACAATCTTAACTAATAAACAGATAACTTCAATGTGGTATACTCATAAAGGGATTATTTGGTAATAAGAAGACACACAGTATTAATACATTTCAAAACCTAAGTGAACCTTGAAAACATTATGAAAATTGAAAGAAGTCAAGGTTACAAAGGACCATATAAGATGTACTTACACAAAGCATATGGTCAAATCTTTGTACACTAATTAATGTATTATCTTTATAGTCAGCAATTACATATTACTCATCGAGGGCTGGAGAGGTGGCTCAGTAAGTAAAGGTGCTTGCTACCAACCTGATTACCTGAGTTTAGTCCCAGTACCCACATGGAGAAGGAGAGAACAGAGATGTCTTCTTATCTTCACATGCATGTTGTGTCATGCCCATTCCTACATATATACACACACCAAAAACCAACAGAAAATAATCAAACAACAAAAACAAAACAAAACAAATGCCTCAAGAAAAGTCAGAAAACGTTACTCTGGCTGATAGATGCACAAGAGTATGAATGGGGTGATGTATTATTTTTCTTTTTAGAGTAAAGAAAATATTCTAGAGCTGACTGTGGGCCTTGTGCATCTCTGAATCTATGAATCACCATTGAATCGTATGCTTTTTATATATGAATTGCATGTCTTGTGAGTTTTATTGCAATTAATCTATTATGAACTAGGAGTCAGGGCTGGAGAGATGGCTTAGCAGTTAATAGCACTGGCTGTTCTTGCAGAGGACCTGGGATCACTGGGATCATTTCCCAGCACCCACATGGTAGCTAACTACTGTCCATAACTGTAGTTTTAGGTGATCTGATGCCCTCTTCTGGCCTCCTCTTTGGGCATTACACATATATGATGCACTTAGATACATGCAGACAAAACACTCATATAAATAAAAAGTAAAAAATAATCAAAAATTCTTTTCAAAGAACTAGAAGTCATTAAATTCCTCTTTGCTTCACTACACATATTTGATTTATGATGCAGTCCTATTACCCTATTTCTTTTTTAAAAAAATATTTATTATTTTTTTGTATTTCTTGTGTATAAGTGTATTGCCTGCATGTATGTGAGTGCACTTTGTGCAATACCGCAGAGGTCGGCCCAAGAGGGCTTTGGATTCCCCGGGAACTGGAGTTAAAGGACAGTTCGTAGCCGCCATTTGGGTGCTGGGACTTGAACCTGGGTCCTCTACAAAAGCAGTCAGTGCCCTTAACCACTGAGCCATCTCTTCAGCCCCTTAACAGCCTATTTCTAAACTGCATCCCACATCCATCTCATTCTGATTCTTTGCTCAGATTCATTCTTTACCTTGGCATTAATTGCAGTGGCTTTCTTGTTGGCTTCCGTGTCTCTGTCCACTGTCAGCTCATCTTTTGGCCAGATTGTTGTTTAACTGGTAATACATGATACACAGTTGTAGCCCCTGAATTTCAGTTTCATTAGCTTCAGTTACCCGTGGTTGACATCAGTTTGTAAGTATGAAATGGAAAAACTTAGGAAAATATTCATGTTTATGTAACTTTTAGTATAGTGTATTGTTGTATTATTAGTTATTATAAATCTTTTTACTGTGCCTCACTAAGCTTTACCGTAGTTATGCATGTATAGGAAAACAATAGCATATACAATATAATATTCAGGTCTAGCCTGTGTTTTAAGCAAGCATGGAAAATTTTAGAATGTATGTCCTTTGGAAAAGAGGAGGATACTGTCGATAACAATAATGCTAAAATAATAGAGCCTAATATTGTTCTACACTATACCATACTAAACCTAGTTCTAGGTGTTAATTTCTTTAATCCTTACCACGACCCTATGTGTTAGTGTGCTTCTCTGCCCCTCCCTGTTTTAGAGAAGCACAAAGAGTATAAATGCTTGGCCCAAGGTCACATATCCCTACAGATAGATTTTATGGACTACAGATCAAAGCATACAGTCTTGGAAGATAGCACAGTTAGCAAAGTGTCTGAATTAGATCCCCAGGACCCATGTTAAAAAAAACAAAACAAAAAAGACTGAGTATGGTGGTACATGTCAGTAATCCCAGTAATCCCAGCTTGACTATTTTCCCATCTAGTACTAATTGTTTCTAAAACTGAGAAGGCCTGCTGTGTGGGGTGTGTTATTTTAGTTGGACATGCACACAAGTCTCCTCTACACTCCTGTATGAACAGGAGCACACCTCGGTGCCCATTCACCTGTTGCATTGCAGCAGTGACCCCCTGCTGCTCTTTTGTCTTTTTCCTTGAGTTTGTGAGTCTACCCCAGGAAAATCTGAAATTCCAATTTTATGCACATATCTGAAAGAACACATGGGTTTCTTTATGGAGAATGTTGTACAATTAGATTTCTGAGATTTACATTTTGAAAATTTGCTCGTCTCAGCTATATTGATAAGAATAAATATTCAGTATAGTCTTACAAGTAACTATTTTCCCAAATATTAAAATTGGACCCCATGCACACAGATCATTTTGAGAGAATTGGAGTCTCCAGCTTTTCATGACTCAGCAGAGCAAGAGATAAACACTAGAGGCTGAAAAATAAAATAGGGAGCTGCAACATTGAAGGGCTACCTTCCAGTTGCTTTTACACAGTTTTTAATAGTCATTCCTTTGCATATAGTATTCATATACGTCATTTTTTTTGGTGTAGATAGTCTAGTTGTAGGATAATAAATGCAATTTACATAAAATTAAAAATAAAATCATTATTACTGCTTTAGCCTTTTCTTTTACCTGGTACTTTAAGTGATACTAACCAGAAGTATTCTATTCAGAAGCAATTTGTGCTTTAATTGCATGTACCACACTAAACCTAGTATATCACAACAGGGACCTGTCTCTACTCTAGAGGAAGTGAAGGCCAGTAGTATAGACACTGACTTTAATGTGCTTTTCTGTGTATGACTGTAGATATTCTTGAAGTGCTGTGTACACAGTTACAGGAGGCACAAATATGACCAACCGTATCTAGGAGCTAAAGGTAATTGTTCAGATTAAAGAGGAGTGTGCTAGGTCTGTAAGAGGCTGGGAAGGTCCAGTTCTACTTTCAGTACTTGTAGAATTCTGAAAAGGCTAGGAAATAGGAAAAGATTCAGGGATGGAGGACTCAGGAGCACGAGTTAATTTCATCAGAGAAGTGAGAAAGGAAGTGTATTAGTTAGTTTTCTGTTGCTGTGATAAAACACAATGACCAAGGCAACTTATAGAGGAAGAGTTTTTGGCTTATAGTTCCAAAGTCCATCCTGATGGGTGGCATGGCCACAGAGGCAGCTGGAGAAGAAAGCTGAGTACATACATCTTCAAGGCCAACACAGGAAGTCAAATAAGCAAACTAATGGTGGGGCGAGGCCATCTAGTCTCAAATCCTGCCCCCAGTGAAGTGCTTCCTCCAGCATGGCCACATCTCCTAAATGTTCCATGATCCTCCCCAAACAGCACCACCAACTGCTGAAGTATTCAGATACTTGGAGACTGTGGGGGTGTTCTCATTCAAACCACCACAGGAAGCTTGAGGATCCTGGAAATGTGGTTTATTAGCAGACTATGAAGACCTTTACGTGAACTGCCAGGTGTTTTCATTTTATTTATAGGATAATGCTTGGTGCAGCTGGAAGACTGCTGCTCCTTTCCTGCACTGCCTTTCATATAAAGTGCTCATGACAGCAGTTTTATTGTTATTGTGAACAAGGAGCACCAGCATTATTTAACTTGGCATTGTATCTCTGTCTGTCTTCATTGCCCTATGGTAGGAGTAGATTTAACATTGTGCTCTTTCCAGCTAGGTCAAGTCATTCATCAGCTCTCAATGGTTGAAATTAGTTCAGCCTTGTGTTTCTTAAATAGTCATTTGTAGGCTTATGACATTTGCAGGTTGACTGCTGATCCAGTTTGGGCTGCACCTGTTAAGGAATGAAAGACTTTGGATATTGCATATTTGGCTGCCAACTTGGTTATTTGTCAGTTAAGAATATCACCATGAAAGAACTGATGTGCTCCCGACTGTGATAGTTTCATTGGCAAGCATAAATAACTCTGGAAATCCTGATGATTGCTGTGATTTTGTGCTGTTGCCTTATGAGGCCTGTGGAGTGCCTCCATTGGTGGCTTGTACTTAGGATGAGGATACAAGAGACCGTGAATACCTGGCAGTCCATTCTTAGCCACAGATTCTCTTTCTTCCAGACTGTGCTGTGGGTCTCCAGTATCCAGAATTCCATGATCTGTGTGCCTGCAGAAAGTTGGGATTTTTCTGTAGGTGTATTCTCCCCAGGATAATACAGACAGACACCTCTAGATCTAGTGGGTGGCTAAAAAGTATCTGTGAGGGCACAGTAGTATTTGACTGTGTGATTTGGCTTCCATGCGCAGTGCTGGCGATCAGTGGGGTGTTAAGGAAAACTCCAGAACTGTGGGGCCTCCATTTATACCCCTGAAAATGTTAAGCACAGCCTTCCTGTATTGGGGAAGTTTGGGAATGCAAAAGTTGAAATGATGAAGAAGCTCCAATAGGACACTTTGGAGAACATGTACAATGCAATACTTTTCCTTTAATTGTATTGGAAATTGTATTTCCTTGAATTTCCTTGAATTGTATCCTCTTGGCTGTGATGGAGATCTTAATATTATGGTTTTATGTATATGAGACTTTTTGCCATCTTATTAATTTTTAAAGAAATCATTTAAATTTATTTCTAAAGAAGACTGTTGAATTATGATATTAAGTACTAATTCCCTAGTGATGCCCTTGTGTAGGCTGTGAAATTAAATTAGAAGAGACAAATTAATTTCATATACTCATAGCAGAATAAGCTAACCAATGTAAATTGACATGCACATAGTTTAATAAGTAAATACTGTTAGGCTTGGGGAATATTTTCACTCCATTTTAAAGAACAAAGATATCACTATTGTGGTTTTGCATATATTTTCTCTTATGCTAGCCTCTGGCTTGCTTGTTTGAAGGAGTGTGATTAGCTTTATATTTTGGATCCTATGTAAGTATATTAGTTGGATAAAAATGTATGTTTATACACATGCTGTGAATATTAGCACAGCATATTTCCATATGCCGGTGGCAGAGTCTCCTGTGTCATTCTTTTTATCACATCCTTAAAAGGACATTCTTTTTATTCCTTAACAAGCAAAAAAGAACTAATTTGTTGAAAAGATTTTCTAAGTCCTTTCATTGATTGAACATTAACTTGATCTGTAAAAACAATTTCATGTAAGTAGAAAAACAATTAATTAAACCAAAAAGCTATGTTTTATCTGGCTGCTGTATTTAGTTTCTGTATATTGGATGGGCATTCATTGCATTTATTATCAGGATTTACTTTATGCTCCTGAATATGCAAGTTAATGATCTCAGCCCACATTGTTCATGTGACTCCTAAAGCAACTATTGGGCAATTTAGAGATCAAATAGTTTACTTTCAAAAATGATATTATGGTCTCTAAATTGGTCTGAGTTACTGTTTTGCTAGAGTTTGCAAGTTGTCAGAGCTTGTTATTCTAAGTTAATTCTGAAATTTTTTTATTCTGCTCCAGAAAATTGACAATTAAAGTCACTAGAATGTATATGCTGTAAATTTTCTTACTATTTGTGGATTATTTGGGTAACTTGATATAAGGGTTAAATCATAAGAGATTAACCCAATGATTTGAAAAAACTGATAATGTTAAATTATAACTTTATTTCATCTTATATTGTCATATAGCTCTTTAGATATTTACATGTAAGTTTTTGGTATGTATGATACTGCAATGTGATTTATAGGAAAGTAATAAGTTAGATTTTATGATCTCAATAAGTTATGGGTTTTTTTGGACTATGTATTTATATTTTATTTTTTATATTTTATTTATTTTTATTTTATGTGTATGAGTATTGTGCCTGCATGTAAGTGCACCCGTGTCGTGCAATGCCCATGGAGGACAGAAGAGGCTGTTGGATCCCCTGGAACTGGAGTTTTGGACAGTTGTTAGTTGCCATGCGGGTGCTGGGATTTGAACCTGGGTCTTCTGCAAGACTAATCAGTGTCCTTATCCACTGAGCCATCTCTCCAGCCCCATATTTTTATTATTTTAATAGGTGATACAGATATTTGTATAAAATCAAATTGGTAGCAAAGTGGATGGGAGTGGATGAGTTTTGTTTCTTTTCTTAATGTTTAATCAGAATTTCTTAACCTTTCTTTTGTCTGTATTAAATATAATTTATTGACTACATTATATTGATGTGGAACCTCTTCCATGAAATCAAGTGAATGAAATCCATTGTATAGTAACAAAATATCAAGAAAAGGAGGCATGTGCAACACCCAAACCGTGCAGCGTATTTGCAAGCCTTTTTCCTAACAGGACTTATGTTTCCATGAATTTAATACATAATTTCATCCTTCTAAGATTATTCATCCTTTCTATTAACAAGTAGCATTCAATTTTGAGTATAAAATTTATTTCTGTCCCCTAAAGGCTAGGGGTTAAAATAATCGTTAGTTTGGAAGTAATTGATAGGCTCACTGCTTTCCTTTGCTTGCTTTGACAGTGAGTTTCTGTTTTGGGTATTCACTTGTTCTCAATTTCTCTTCTAGTTCATAGATTGTTATATTGTGTGGAGCATGAAATAGAAGCAGTATAGTTTACGCATTTCCATTTCTTCTCCAAGCTATCAGTATTGTTGACAATAATAAATTAAACCATTCAGAACAAAAATGCAGATGGTATAATAGAATGGAAGCCCTATTGATCTTTGGAAAAAGAAAAATAAAATAACTGGGAATAACTAGCCCTAACAGAAAATGTCAAAACCAGGACTAGGATGTAGCTCAGTTGGTAGAGTGATTGCCTAGCATGCACAAAGTCATGAGATCATCCTTGCCTATGCAGTGAGTTGGAAACATGTCTGAGAAACATGTCTCTTAAAGAAATAAAAATATCTTTATGAGGAAGGGTATATAATATATCTGAAAGACCATTTTTCTTTGCTAGGAAGACACAAACATCTTTATGGAATATTAATTACAAAGTTAATTTAGTTACGCTGGGCACGGGTGGTGTGCACCTTTAATCCCAGTCCTTAGGAGGCAGAGGCAGGTGAATCCCTGTGAGATCCAGGCCAGCCTTGTCTACAGAGTGACTTCCAGGTGGTCTGGGACTAAGGAGACCCTGTGAAAAAACAAAGAAAAAAAAGTTAATTTAGTTATATATTTAATGTACTACACCCCTCCTCCCAGATTTGCTTTTTAAACTGGGTATTAAATACAGTGTTTCTAAGCTACATTATGGCAATGCTCACAGAAGATACAGCCTGACATTTAGCATGCATAAGGCCAAGAGTGGACCCAAACTGCTGGATACATTGTTCCTTTCAGTTGTCTCACAAGACTATGCTCCAGAGACAGGCTTTGTACATTCTTTTATTGAAATAGTATCTCCAGTGTGAAGTCGGGAGGTAGAAGCTGGGATTCACTCTTACCTGTCAGAGAATTTGCCATTTGATCCCTAGGCCTAGGGATCACACAATTATAAATAGAGTTCTCATTTTTTCGATGTTGCCATAAGAAAAACACACTGCTTCCAATACTCTGCTATGCTAATCTCACCCACCCACATTCATTCACTATCTCTGGTGGAAGGTTGGGGGGGGTGTCTTGGGAGAGTAAGGTCAGGTGTGCAGATCATAAGAGAAGCACATGACTCTGTGAGAGCTTGTTTACCTTACAGTAACTTTTTGGTTTCAAGTTTAGGTAAATAGTCTTTGGCCCAGGTTATGTCCATATTGTAAAAGTCAGTCTTAAAATTAGAAAGCTAATTATAAAATTCGTTAGTTAGAAGGAAAAGGGAAGAATGCCTAGTAAAACCCTGAAAATACAGAGAAAATGTTAGTTTTGCCATTATTAAACATAATATAAAACTTTTGTTAAAAACATGAAAGAACAGCAGGGTGTGGTGGTTCATGCCTTTGATCAACACTTGGGAGGCAGAGGCAGGTGGATCTTTTTGGGTTTGAGGCCAACCTGGTGTATAGCAAGTTCTAGGCCAGCTGGGGCCACAGGGAGACCCTGTCTCAAAAAGACAAATAAAAACAAAAACCATGAAAGAGCATCCAGTGGCACAGAATAGAAAAATCCAGAATGGGGCATAACTAAATGCTTAGAGAAATTTAGTGTATAATAAAGCTGGAATTTGAAATCAGTAGAGATGGATAGACTTTTAAATAAGAATGTTGTAAAACCTGGCTATCTGTATGGAAAAATATGAAATTTATTTTCTGCGGTCAGCGGCAGCCGCTCCTCCGTTCTCGTGGGTGCCGCTCCTTTGTTCTCACAGGCGTCGAGGCTGCTCCTCCACTCGCCCTGGGCTGAGGCCGCTCTTCTGTTCGCCTGATGCTGAGGCAGCTCTTCTGCTTGCCCTGTGCTGCCTCCTGTTGTCGCCGCTTCTGCCCAGTCCCAGACCCCAGGGCTGGTGAGTAGACTGTGTCAGCGGAGCCACATTCAGACAGAGGAGACCAGGTTCAGTGACACTGGTCTGCTTTATTGCAGGAAGGCACAAGCTTATATAGGGGTAGTGGTCCAGTCACAGCACAGCAAGTAGGATACCTTATTAGCATAACAGAAAAACAGCAAGTAGGATACCTTATTAGCATCATCCTATTAGCATAACAGACTTAACGTCCTATCACAGAATAGAGGGTAGGATGCCTCATTAGCATACTAGGTTTCAGATTACAGAGCCTGGATTCCTGGAAACCATGTGACCCTGACAGTTGCAATATCACCCTAGGCTCAAGCCTGTCTCCCACATCTCCCCCTTTTTTTATTTTTAAAGGTGAGGTATATAATATATTGATATCATTCCAGATACATCAAGGCAAAGTACAATGGCTCAGGGGGTCATTATATTAAGAGCCCCCTCCCTCAAGATGGCAAGCTTCCTTAAGAGCAGGTTGTGCCAACTCCATGCCAATCAGTGGGAGTTGAGATTCTTTGCCTTGGCATTGTTGTCCCCACCTCAAGGGTCACCTAGCATAATGGACTGTGCCTGTCTTAGGTTGTCCTGTCTCTCGGGATCTTACCTGTCATTGACTACCGGCCCTTGAAAGGTGGGTCCCTTGTGTGGTTTGGCAGAAGGAGAGGCAGTACATCCAGTATTGGCTTGTTTAAAGGCCTCCTTGGGGGTTAAGAATTTGTTGAAACCTGTCAGACGCCAATTATAGGTTGGTAAGGGCAAGGAACAGTGGGTCCTTGTTTTCAGAGACATGCCTGGCAAGATCTGGAGGTGGGGCAACAGCTAACTGAACTAGCCTTAACAAAATTAACAATGCAGGGTCCAAAAATTAGGAGAAACCAGTAATGGCTGTAGTCTCCGTTTGTGAAGTGAGATACTCAAGGTCGTCCCAGGTTATCAGGTGTGCCGCTAGAGCCGGTTGCTTTCATGGTCAGTCTCTCGGTGGTTGAGAGGTGCATCGCTTCCTCCAGGGTCAGGGCTGCCATCTCTGGGGTCAGTGGTTGTGAACGGAGGTTTTTAATCACAGGCAATTCTGATGTTTTGAGCTGGGATCTAAATGGGGGCTAGAACATTATTTGGAAAGACACAACCATAGACTTGCCCTTGCGTTAACAACAGGTGTCAATAATATGATGGATATATTTGAACTTGCCAAAAGGAGCATCTATTTGCCATATCTTATTTGGGCCAAGACCTCTAGGGAGGGTCCCAGTGCATGGTAATGGCCCCAGAGGTAGAAGAGGGGCTTAAGAGGAGCAGGCACAGACCAAATGTTTACAGCTCTGAGCACAGACTGCGCAAAGCTGCACTTGATCAAAGTAGCAAGGAGGTCCCTGTGCCTGGGCTTGTGGGGTTTCAAAAATTTCCATGCCCTACCAAGGCATCAAACCCAATGTTTTGAACATTGCCATTTCTATTGTGCCCTGCCTATTGTTCTCATTTGTCCTGATAAGCAGAATCACCTCCCTATAGACAGGTATGGGTGATATTTTGCCAATCCTAGGGGGTATTGGCCGAATGACTGATTTTATCTAATAGCTGATCAATCCAAGGGTAATGAATCCATCCTCAATGGCTGCCTTACGCAGCTTTTTTAAAGTATCATGAGAGTATGGATTCCAGACATTGGGGTTTTGTAGTCCCTGATTGATGATAACCTGGAAAAACTGTGGAAAATCACCCATTGTATCATAGGAGAGGGCCTAGGCAGCAGAGTCTTCCAGTCCTCCTCTGGAAGGGAGGGGTAGATGGACTGGGGGGAAACTCCTTAGAGCTAGTGCAAGATGGCGGAAAGTAACCACCGCCCTGTAATGGTGGAGTGGAGGCTGCCTTAACTTCCTGGTTTTCATGAAAGCCAATACAAGATGGTGGAGGATAGCCACCACCCCATAATGGCAGGGCAGGGGTGATCTTGACTTCCTGTTTTTCATCAGGGGGACCCTTGGACCCTAATTCATTTTTTTACCCTCGTTATCAGCAGTCATCATTTCCGCATCATAAGAGAAATCAGTTAGTGTGGTTTTTGACTGGAAACGCCTGGGACAAGTTGTCCCCACTATCCTGTTGCTTTGCTTATCTATGTTTTTTAGTATGAGATTATTCTGCTCAGGGCATCAGGGGAATGCTCCGAAACTAAGCCAGAATGGCAGTCACAATGGGGTAGAACAGCCCAGATTGTGGGTGCCCCTCCCGGACTTTTTTCTTTCTGGCCATGAATAGCACACAAGCCCATTGCTCCAGATCCCAACAGCAGAAATCTGTAAACCAAGGAGCAAGAGCTAGCACTTCATCTAATTCCTTAGTTACTTCCTTCTCTATTACCCTAATTTGCCTACTCCTGAGGAGAGAAACCAGTGCAGCAGCGTGGAGGCCGGCAGCAGCTGGATGACTATTCCCCATACTGGAGGTCACTCACCCTGCAAGACGTACCCAGAAGGACTCAGGATCCGTTCAGGAAGACAGTTGGTGGAGACAGCAATGACACGCCAAACTGAAGACTGCGAGCCAGAAGAGGAAGCACAGGAGAATGAAAGCGGCAAGCACCAATGGAAGGATTACTGGCAAAAAGGCACCAGATGTCCAGAGTGTTACAGCCCAAGTGTTACAGCCTCATGGGGTTGGGCTTTTTGAGCCCCAAGTTGGGCACCAGGTGTGGTCACCACCAGCGGTGGCTGCTCCTCCTCCGTTCTCGTGGATGCCACTCCTTCGTTCTCATGGGTGTTGAAGCTGCTCCTTCACTCGCCCTGGGCTGAGGCCACTCTTCTGCCTGCCCTGGGCTGAGGCCGCTCTTCTGCTCGCCTGGTGCTGAGGCAGCTCTTCTGCTAACCCTGTGCTGCCTGGCAGCTCTTCTGCTAACCCTGTGCTGTCTCCTGTCGTCGCCTCTTCTGCCCGGTCCCGGACCCCAGGGTTGGTGAGGAGACTATGTCAGCGGAGCCACATTTAGACACAGGAGACCAGATTCAGTGACACAGGTCTGCTTTATTGCAGGAAGGCACAAGCTTATATAGGGGTAGTGGTCCAATCACAGGACAGAAAGTAGGATACCTTATTAGCATAACAGGTTTAGCATCCTATCACAGTACAACAAGTATTAGCATCATCCTATTAGCATAACAGACTTAATGTCTTATCACAGAATAGAGGGTAGGATGCCTCATTAGCATACTGGGTTTCAGATTACAGAGCCTGGATTCCTGGAACCATGTGACCCTGACAGTTGCAATATCACCCTAGGCCAAGCCTGTCTCTGACTGTTTTCATTCTTGATATCATCTACCAGTATAAAATATAAATGGGTCAGATATTTTAAATAATTTCTTTAAAAATTTTATTCATTCATTCATTATTTTACATGTAGGAGTGTATTGCCTGCATGTTGGTAGGTGCACCTGTGTTGTGCTCATGGAGGTCAGAAGAAGGCATTGGATCCCCTGGAACTGGAATTATGGACAGTTGTTAACTGCCATTTGGGTGCTAGGAATTGAACCCATGTCCTTAGCAAGAACAGCCAGTGCTCTTAACCATGGAGCCATCTTTCCAACCCTGGATCAGAGATTTTAAAACACATAATTCATGTACCACAAAATATGGGCACATGTCTCTATAACCTGGAAATAGGCAAACTTACCAAATTGCTAGCTAGGATTGATAAGGCAATAAGTGAGAAAAATGAAAGTTTTGCATGGAATTGGCTTTAAATGGACAGAAAATGCACACTATAAACAACATAAAAAGGTAAAAACTGGGGAAAATATTTTCTAGTCTTTTTATAGAACAAGGAATGAAATTCTTAATATATAAATGACATTTGAAAAAGTCCAAATGTGTGACAGTGTCTCTGCACCTAGAGACTGTAGAGGATGGATCTTCTAGTATATTGCTTACAAGATTAACTGATAAAACTCCTTGGAAGAAAACTTGGAATTTTTTCATTTTTGACTCGTTAATCCTACAAATATGTGTCAAAGATAGTGTGGCAACAGTAGAAAAATCCCTAGTTAATGAGAGTACTTATTATAGTATGATTTGAAATAATAAAATAATAGAACCCGCATGTTCTGATCTGTGCTTTGGAACATGGACTGAGTGGTAGGTGGCCCTGCCGGTGGGTGCAGAACACTGGCCCTGCATTGATGCTGTTTACAGCTGGATTGGCTGTCATACTGCTCTGCATGCTTCCTTTTGAATAAGTTTTAAAAACTTCTATGTCTATAACTTTATTAGCAGACAAAGATATGAAGCAGAAGAAAGAGATGTAAGGAGGGAGACAGGGCTGGAAAGGATTGAGTAAGTTAGGGATGCAGTCAGTTTAGTTGAGTTTTTCTCCAACTTGATGATGTTGCTTTCGTAACTTTATAGAAAATTATACTCAATGTACGTCTCCATGTTTTCATGGTCTCTTTTCTTTTTAGGATAAGGGTCTATTTTGTAGACCTAAAATACATGGGGTTTACCTTTGGAAGGACAATCCTGACAGTCTCTGTTAAAGTATGGGTGTGATGGAAAGACTGTGAAAACTCACATTGGAACCTTGGGGGTTCTATTGTGTATATAATCTTTACACATAATTTTATATTGTATATATTAAATATCAAAACATCTGACATTTCAAGTATTTTATGCTCATAAACAATTATTTTCAAGTTGCTAAACTGTAAATTTTATGTAGAACATGTTCTTTTTTCTCTGATGTTTATTTTGATTGTTCTTTTGGCTACATACACTTGGATAGAATGTTTATATATATTTTTCACCCTCCAGATGAACACTGGCTTTTTAAATTCCAACTCAATCTTTATAAAACCTAGTGATCTAAGACTGCATATCAAAACCATTTTCCAGATTTACTTATCATTTTAAATGTAACTGTGTGGGAAGGAACAAATAGGGGTTGTGATTTTCATATTACATAAGCATCTGTCCTGGTAATCTAAATAGTTTCATAATGTTACTAGTTTAATGTGTTATCAGTATTTGTTTTGTGAGTTGAGTGTAACCTGAGATGTTGTTGCTCACACAGTTTTCTTTGGTCTTTTATTCTAAACAAACAGGGAGGGAAATGGTATCTGTAGTTTTAAGTGTAGGATTTGGGATTGTGCTGAATAGCTTTAGATGTCAACTTGACACACCTGGGAAGAGAGTGCCTCAATTTTGGAATTTCCTCTATCAGATTGGCTTGTGGACATGTCTGTGAAGCATTTTCTTGATTGTTGAGTGATATGGCAGGGCCCAGCTCACTGTGGGTGGTGCCACCCCTGGGCAGGTGGCCCTGGGTTGTGTAAGAAAGCATGCCAGTAGACAGCATTTCTCCATGGCCTGTGCTTCAGCCCCTGCCTCCAGGTTCCATCCCTGAATTCCTACCCTTTGTTCCCTCAATGATGAACTTTGACCTGGGAGATGTAGTGTAAGATAAAATAAACCCTTTCCTCCTCAAGTTGGTTTTGATCATTGTTTTTATTGTAGCAATGAGAAAGAAACTAGGACTGGGATCTTGTGATGGAGTTAATGTGTCTTTCCTGTATTGGTTTTCACACAGATTTACAGGTGACAGACAGAGATACAGTTGCTCTGCACTCACACATACCCTCATGCACATGCATATACATGCACACATACACACATGCACATACCAGCTGCAGAAAATATTGGTTCCATCTGAATGAAGTCTATGGGTTTGTTAATCCATGCAAGTGCATGGATTCTATAGTTATCTCAGAGTTAGGAGAAAATTTTCACACTGATTGTAGCATTTGTAAATTATTGGTACAAGATAATCAGAAACCTAGCCAAGTTAAAATAAATTTTTCTCCAACTTGATATTGTTGCTATCTTAATTTTACAGAAAATTATACTCAACATACACCTCCATGTTTTCATGGTGTGTTTTTTCATTTTAGGATAGTGATCTATTTTATAATTTACTGGTTTTTAGATTCTGTTTTTAAAAGGTTTTAAATTGGAATATGACTGAAATTATTTCTTAGAAAAAGGCACTGGGGCTAGGAAGGTAGATCAATAGGTAAAGAGCTTGCTTTTCTAGCATGAAGACTTCCTTCAATTCCCAGAACCCATGTGAAAAGGCAGGGCATGATGGCATGCACTTGTAATCCCAGCCCTGTGGAAGTGGAGCTAGGTGGATTCCTTTGGCTCTCTGACTAGCCACCCTCACCTGCTTGGTAAGCCTCCAGCTAAGAGAAAGAGGGAAGACTTCCCTGAGGAACTTGAGGAGTGGCTCCTGAGTATGCCCTTTGACTTCTACATATTGTATGGAATTAAATACCTTTTAATTGAAGGATTATTAATGAAAATTCAGTCTCATGGGAGATTTTACAGAACTTTTGCATCAAATTTAATTTGACCTTAGATACAGTCAGAGGTTTATTAGTTAGGGAGAGTCCCTTCATGTCTTATTTGTTCTTACACATAAAAGAATGGGCCTAGAAAGGTTACACAATCATCCCCTGTGCCATTGTTCTGCTGTTTTTATACAGTCATGATAGATATCTGCCCCCTTTTCTCTACGGCATCAATCTGTATACTTTCATTCTCCATTTTAAGAACATTTTCTCTCCATTGGTTTCATTCTTGCTGATTTTCATAAAGAATATACAAAATCAATAATTTTCATAGTGTGTACATTCTTACCTTTGGGTGGGTGTTTTAACATTTTGCTTAATGTATTTGTGTTGCTGTACCGCATGTAGAACTTTTACTTTTGCTTCGTTGTGAAGAAGTACCTCTTTCCATAGTAGAATGCACAAATAACCTGGCAGTTGCCGTCAGGTGTCCTAGCAACTGTTGGAAACGCACAAGTCTTGGGTTAGTTATCAGCCTTGCCTGTGAAGTCCAAAGGCCTGGGTTTGAGCTCTGTTCCATTGTTTCTTAGGGCAAGTTTCCTACCCACTTGGTGCTTTATTTCCCTGTTCAGAGTGCTAATGGTGCCGTTTCTCTGACAAGGTTCCAGTGTCAAATATACTGCCACACATGGAGTTCACAAGGGTTCACAGTGGGTAAACATTAACTGCTATTCCCAAACCAATGTCTTGGTTTTTGTTGGACTCTCATTAGACATCCCATGTTCCAGAGGCTGAAGTGGAGGAATGGGGAAGGGTCATGGTGGGCCACAGGCTTGATGAGTACTTGCAACATCAAGGGCTATTGGATATATATGGTCCACAGTGTCCCGAATGAATCTGATTTTCTCCTTGAATCCTGAACTGTTGGTCAATCATTTCTTGCTGAGTTTCTATTAGTCAGTTTTCCAATTTTGGAACTAGAAATGCATCGAAATCCCTGCAATCGTGTTGCTCACACTCCATCGGGTGGACATAGACTATTAAAAATAGCTAAACTATGCAGTATATGAGAAGATAATTGCTTTGAAGAAAAGCAGAAATGTGATATAGAGGGTTGAAGAGTGCCAGTGAAGGCAAAGTATAATTTTTAATGAGATCGGTGTCAGCTTCATAGAGAGAGCCCTTTGATAGAAGAGTGCGTGAACAGTGCGTGGGCACATCGGGCGGTCAGCAGGCCTACCAGACAGGACAGAAGCGGCAAAGAAATAGTCCTGAGGCAGCTGGTGTCCAGCATGTTTGAGGAACAGCAGGAAGCCAGTGTGGCTGGAGCTCAGGGAGTCTGGATTGGTGTGGTTTTGAAGCCTGAGAGAGAGAAAATATTGCAGCATGATAAAACTTTTGGTTTGGACAGTAACCAAAATGCGATTCCATCTCAAATGGATAAAAGACAGCTGGGAAAGAAGTGAGCTAAGTGTTGGACTTATCTTAACATTGAAAACAGTCTCTTTCACATTGTCTAAGCTTACTCTCTCAGATAACTTCCCCAGTGCTCAGGAGGAGGCAACTCTGCCACCTAGTGAAGTTCTTTGTTGGTGGTGGTTTTTCTTGGCGGGGGGTGGGGGTGGAGTGGG
>NW_008336391.1:311255-321568 GCF_000622305.1 Nannospalax galili
AGTGGGGGGCTGGGGTGGGTGTTCTGCTGCTGGCCCTTATCTGCCCGCTGCTTCCACTGTGGTGCTGGGCTTCTCTGAGCCTGCTCTGCTGAATTCTACAAAACAGTCTGCCCTGCAGCCTCCCTAGAGTGAGTCTGCTGCTCACGTAGGCACCCCACCACACAGTGCCCTCTAATCCCTCTTGGAATTGCAGTGGAAGCAGAGGCCAGTCAGTACATGAGACCTTGGAGCCTCCTGATTCTTGATCTGGTACTGCTGCCAGGTTGGTAAGGCATGGCTGTCAGGGCAGCTGGAGAGGCTGTCTCTTTCCACATGGCTGTTTGGATTGAGAGTCCAGAGCTCCTGCACTGTGCTCCATTTTCTCTTCACTAATCTGTGCTTTTTTGGACAGAGCACAGAGAAGGGAAAGTAAACTCACAAGCAAGACATCTTGTTCTGTTTCCTCTGTTCTGCTGTTTTCTGAGACATGGAAGGTGCAGACTCAGAGCCACATCATAGTCCCGTTTGGATATTCTTTATATTACAACTACATTATACTCAGATCAACAAGCATATCTGATTTAATAAGATAAAATATGAAGAAAATCAGCATTTTTCTCAACCTGATACCCTGTCTGTCTTGCTTCACAAGTACCGTCCTGCATACTCGATAATGAGTTTTCTGTTGTTCTTCCTGCCGTGTTTCCTTGTGTCACTACATCTTCTGTTACTAATCCAAAGCAAGACCCTTAGTCAGCTATGTGGACCTCTCTCAATACAGACACATTTCCGATGAGTAGAACAGATTCTACAGTTGGAGTGGCATATGAAATGCACTCTTCTACAGCAAACTTAAGACAATGGCTCCAAAACTTAAACTTAGGCAGTGTTACCTTATGCCTGCGACACTTCCCCTGGTTGTTCTGAGGAGCAAGTGCTCTGCCTTACGGTGGAGATTGTTAGCTCTTTGCTTAAAAGTACAGTCTCTTTCTTGCCTCAGGGAGTCATCCTGCAGGTATAAAGAAGTCAGGCTTGTGCCTACCTGCTCTCCTTTGGGCCTTTAGTTAGAATTAGATCTGAGTATTTCCTCATAGAAATTAGAAAGAAGCAGTCTTGGTGAAGAAGGCTTATTCTCTAGGGAAATTGTAGAACTTTTCTGTACTTAAGGTAGCAATCTGGGAATTTGTAGGAATAAATGTTTGATCGGGTTCAGTCTGTCCGTATGTACGTATTATTTGGGTATTATCTGTGATTTGACATGTTCACCTAAGATGCAAAGTGTAATTTTCTCTTAAACATATTTTATGAAGTAATAATGCCAGTAATTGTTGATATAATTTTAAGAGGAGTTGAAATATTTCAAGAAATAGGATGTAAGGACCTAAGATGGTGTTGTATGTAAGGATATAAGACATGGCTTAAATGTGACCCTTAAGCACCATCTTAGAGATGATGATGGGGTGTGCTGTATTTTTATTTGTACAAGGATGGGGGAATTTAGAGATGGGTCTAGGGAACCCTCAGAACATTTTGTCAGCATCGTGTACCTAAACATAGCAAGATTCTTTAGAACCAGTGGATTCAAGTTGGTTCAGAGGTTGACCTATCCCTAAGGCAGTATGTGGACAGTGGTCTGTCCAGTGAGTCTAATCCACCTTGATTATTAGAGCTGTCTGATTTTCCATCCACCAGAGAAACTCTGGAATTAGTTCTCTGTCATTGTCTTTCCAACTCCATACCCAGTGTTTAGAACTTCTAGAACAATAATTTTCATCTTTCTACAAGTATTGTATGCATTGGTTTTAAAATATTCAGGTTCACTGTTACTCAGGAATCCAGAATGCAGAATGGTGTGCTGGATAGCCTTAGTGTCAATTTGACATACCTGGGTTGAGGGAGCCTCAAATTGGGGAATTACCTTCATTGAACTGGCCTGTGGCCATGTCTCTGGAGCATCTTCTTGATTGTTGTGTGATGTGGGAGGACCCAGCCCACTGTGGGTGGTGCCACCCCTGGGCAGGTGGGCCTGTGTTTCACAAGAATGCAGGCTGAGCAGGGGTCAGAGGATCAAGCCAGTAATCAGCGTTCCTCCATGGCCTGTACTCCAGCTCCTGCCTCCAGGTTCCTGCCTTTAGTTCCTACCTTGGGCTCCTTGATAAACTATGACCCTGAAGATGGAAGATAAAATAAACCCTTTCCTCCCCAAGTTGGTATTGGTCAGAGTATTTTGTCACAGCAACGGAGAAACAAACTAGAACAAGTGGCATTTTTATTTCAGTTATTGTTCTGATAATATTTCATTTTCAAAAAGAACATGAGCTATATAGTGCTTCTTTATTGTCATTATACTTTGATATATTAAGTTTTTATAGTAGGACTTGAAGAATATTTAGATCTGTCACTACTAGTCTTAGAAATCAACTTTAAAAAATAAATTTTTCCCATCTACAAAAACAATACAGATTAGGAACGCTAGACTGTTTCCAGGTGCTTCTTAAGGTTTGAACTGTGCTATGTAAAGTTGCGATTGTGTAGAATGTGTGTACTGCCATTCTCCTAGACTTGAGTTCTAAGTCGGGTACTGGTATTTGTGTTGCATACTACAGTGTAGTGCCTACCACAACAGTTAAAGAATTTCATATGCTTTTCATACCAATTGGCACATGGTTCGCCTTATCTGACAACACATGGTGTACTTCTTTATCTTATTTTTGAGTTATACCTGATGATGATTGTGTATTTAGGTTAATATTTCATGAGTATGGAATTCTTTAATTCCTACTGTGAGAAATACAAGAATGTTTAAGATGAAAAGTTCCTATTCTACAACAGCATTAAAATGATTGTAACAAGACATCTTTGAACTAGAAAGACATTTCTTTTTAGTGATGGCTATAGAGACAGCTTATTAAGGAAGAGAAAGGTACTCATGAAAATTGAAGTGGGCCAGAGAGCCAGGAAGGTTCTGAGACTCTAGAGCCCAGTAACCATGTGAAGACCCTGGGTAGGTTATTTGCATAATTCCTCCCCCACTCTCCTGCACTCAGATCACAGGGCTTTTCTTACACATCCCTATTTCATTCCATGTAGCCACAGTCAAGAGAGGTTTCAGCTCTTCCTCGGGCATCTGGCTTCTTTCATCTTTTGGTCTTCATGCCTCTTTTCTATATCCTCCCTTCCTGCCACAACTCTGCCCTTGGAGCTGTGGTTCCAGAAATCTTTTGGGGTGCTGAAAGGTGATGATCAGTCTTCTGTAACTTCTTCCATGCTGATGAATGATGTATTTCCTGCCTAAGAGGGAGGACAGAACTGCCTTACTACCTTATCTACTGGCTGGAGAGGAGGGTTTGGATTCCCTGTAATAGGAATTGGCTGGACTCCCTATATCATAAGAATTTTAGCTTGGAATTTTCATACATCCTAGAAGATACATGATTACACCAATCAATGGCTCCAGAAAGTCTGAGAGCTAGGAAAGGTATGACTTGCCAAAAGTAAAATAGTGAAGAAAGCCAAAACAAAAGATAAGGTTACAACTACTACTGGTTTATACATAGATCTTATCTTGATATTAAAGAAGCTAAGACATCCTCCTTTCTCTTGTTCAAAGAGCATTTTTATGTCTTTTAGCCTTTTAGTTGTTTAGGGTGTTCTTGAGACTATAGAGACTCAAGGTAAAGGCATATTATAGAGAGGAGCTTTTGAGTTCTTTTGGTCTGGGTGGGCACATCATTATTCTGAGAAGGTGTTAGCAAACATTAGACTGTAGTCCTATGCTTCAAAAGGCTCACCTGTCAGCACTACTTTTGCTGATAAGAGTGTTTGGGTGTCCTGAATATTTACACAGTACGAAGTTTAGCTGGATATGTAAGCTGTGGGTCTAGTTTTATGACTTTTAGGTGATGCCTTATTATTGGGCCATATATGGATTGACAGCAAGAATTCCTTTGTCTTTTAGACATCTCCATTAGTATTAATTACTACTCAGATTTACTTAATAAGGGGTCCTGGAATATCAGCTAAGACAGAAAACAAAGTCCCATTATTGAAAAGTAAACTTTTAAAATACTGCATCAAGAACCACCCAAGGCTCCTAATGTTTATTAGAAGTCACTTGAATTTGAATTTTATGACACAACCTTGAATCTTTTCAGTCTTTTAGGAAAACCGTCATTGGGGCAAGAGGGCTATCTTTCTATCAACAGAAAAATTTATTATTTGTTTATTTACTTATTTTGTGTGTGAGGGTGTGTATGTGTAATATATTCATGAGTATAAGCTCTCAGTGTCACATTGCACGTAAGAAGGTCAGAGAAATCTCTCAGGACTTAGGTATGTTTTTCTACCTTGTTTCCGAGACAGAGTCTGTCTTGTGTCTATGATGCATACCCCAGAGTAAGCGATTCCAGAGCTTCTGGCTGACTCTTCTGTCTCCAACTCCCATCTTACCACTGGAGTGTTGGGATTACAGAAATACCACCACATCCAGCTTGACCTCAGGTTCTCAGGCTTCTGTAGCAAGTGCTTTATCCCACTGAGCCATCTTTCTAGCTCTTAGTAGAAATGTATTTTGTGAAACATTTTCAGAAGTTTAATAGAAGTTTCTTGATACATTTATTGCAATAGAAAGTTTAAATTTTAAGATGGGAAATCACTGTCACTAAAAGCACTTTGGGTTCTTTAATATTTTTACTTTTTTGAGAATTTCATACAATGTGTTTTGACCGTATTCATATCCCCCAACTCCTCCCAGATCAACCTCCATCTCCCTAACCACCCACAACTTCATATCCTCCTCCCCTCTCTTAAAGATCATCAAGTCAAATTTGTGTTGCCCAAATACTTGGGTATGGGCCATCCCTTGGAGTGTGGATTGACATATCAAGGGGTTATACCCTTAAAGAAAACTAACTCTCCTTCATTGAATACTTTATGCTTTTAAACCAAACTTGAATGAAAGTATTGAGGAAAAAATTTTGTGGCAATTATTTGGGCCTAGATTTCTTGTGAGTTAATTTGCTATGTGTGTACATACAGAAACTTTGGAATCTGTAATATTTCCTAAAGCATTTAATTATGTATGTATGAATGACTTTCCAGTTTTCACAGAAGACCTCTTTGTCCAGTGGATCATCTTCCCTAAACTACTACTTCTTTTTTGAGTTTTTTTTCTGTAGTCCCACCTGGCCTAGAACTTTGCTATATAGAGCAGGTTAGACTCAGTCTCATAGAGAGCTGTCTGCTTCTGCCTCCCAAGTGCTGGGATCAAAGACATTTACTACCATACCCTCCCTAAACTTCTGATTTAATAAAATATAACAACGCACATGTAAAATTTGATTTAACATATCTTCACATCTTGAGGTTAAGCAGATAGTTGATGTCAGTGCAGAATCCTGTTTTCTTTTTATAACGCTTAGTGTGGTTTCTCTGAAGCATTGCCAAAGGTACCCTGATCATTAAAAACAAAATATACATACACACAATAAATAAATTGGTCATACTTTCTTATTTGAAGAAAAAAATTAGGACTTTTCAAAGTTGATTTTGATGATAATAAGTGTAGAGAGTGAAAAATTAGAAAGTGTTTCATCAAGAATCTTTGGTCTCAGATATTTCAAAAGATGTGTTGGCAACATGCAGTTGAATGAATGTTAGACACATTTTGGAATATATAATTATGGCATTAAAGATAGGAAATCCATTACCTACTCCTTCTGAAGCCATTTCTTTCATTTCCCAGTTACCACTATGCAGGGTGAGACTTTACCTATTCTGCACATGGCACTCCCTGACTCCAGGCTTCCTTTGTCCACTACATGCTCTGTGAACTGTCAGACCATGTGACTCTTTCAGAATCTGTTGCATAAAGGATGCTTATGAATGTTAAGGTCTTTCACTGACTCACTCTTTGAAAATTTATCACTACTGATACCTTACCAGGCACCTTGCTCTCCACCTGTACCAAACGATGTAATATTATTTCAACATTCCCCGTGAGTTCATATCTTTATGCCTTGGACATGTTTGGCTTCAAGTCCTATCTTTAACTGGTGGTGAACTAATTACCTTTCAAAGTTCAGTGCATGCCATCTCTTCTCGGAAACATTTCCTTGTTCCCAGCCTCTCTCTAAGCTAGTGGAGAATTTTTGATCCACTGGTTCCCAAGCCATAGCACCTCCTTTATATGGGGTGATGCTTCTGAACCCTCCTTCTTCCTTCACTCTCTCTCATGACAGAAACAGCCCTTAAGAGTCTCTTCCATTTCCTTTCCATTGTTTTCTTCCCCATTTGTAAACTGTTGATGACATGATTAACATAATAAGTTAGTAAACAGTGATCATTTATGATTATTGTGCAAAGTTATGCAAGAGAAATTTATTTTAATGAAAAAATTACATTTAAGTTGTATTCATCAAACAAAACAAGACATTGTGGGAAAAATATAAAATCCCAAGTATATCCCTATCCTCTTTAAACACTTTTGAATCATTAACATTCAAGAAAAATTGAAAATAATTTTTTATTTAGTTGCAGTAATTTTCCTTTAACTTATTGATGAGTCTTTCTCCTGTATATCTGTTTTGGCAAGATAAATATATTATTCTGACCAAATTATTAGTTGGTTATATATAGCCTAGGGGAGAACATTATTTTTAAGTGTATAAATTATGCTCTGAATTTGAGACAAATGCCCACAGCTAAACCTAAGCATATAGTTGTTGCAGAGCTGTGTCTTTGTAATTTTTTGATTCTTAATATTCATAACTTCATGGTGGACTTACTTATTCTTGCTGGCTTACCTCCACGTTCTTAAAGAGTGAGCGCTCTGTCTATTTATTTTTAATGATTGAAATATTTTTCATATATGAAAAATTGGAGATTTGAAAGGGCATTTTATCCCTTGTTAAGGGATATTTATTCTTTAATCTTAAATATGAATATGACTTCTTCTGAAATATTATGTAACTGTACAGGTTTGAATGTTCCAACCAATTCATGCTAAAATTCAATTGCCAGTGTGATGGTATGAAGAGTTGGGCCTTTAAGAAATGAGTTTGACCCCCTTCCACACCATGGTCTTCTTCCATGTTATGATGCTTTTGAAAGATGTAGCCTTTTGATTTCTGGACCTGCTAGCCTCTGGAATCATGAACCAAAAGCCTTTGGATTTACTTATCCTCCAGTGTTCAGTTACAACAGCAGAAAAAATAAAAAGCTATAATAATAGATACAACCTTCACTGAGAACTGTTTTACAATATCACATAGATGAATGTTTCTTACTAATTTCTATCATTAACTTATGGTCAGAAATTGAAACATTTTCATCCAAACTCTTGCTCTACTGACTTTAGAAAAGGTGGTAGAAACTTTATGTTCCTTCTTTCAAAGTCAGGGATACCCCAAAGGGTTCTTTAGACTTTTGCTACCAAAAAAAATATAGTCCCTGGACTAGCAATATTTTCATCACTTGAAAGTCTGTTTGAAAGGTAGTATCTCAGACTGTGTCCAATGTCTCTTGAGTTAGAATGTGCATTCAGATGGTCATTAACATAAAAGAAGGACTGACTTGGGTCAATGGGATATGTTCACTAACTGGAGAAAGATGCAAAGCCTCTTTCCAGAGAAGGTTTGGAGGAGCCCAGCTCCATGTGAGCAGCGTTTCCTTCTCTAATGGAAATAGAGGAAGTTTGTCTGGACACCAGCTGTGAAGGCCTGCTCAGAATCATGCCTTTTCAAACCTGGAAAGACCCTGGGAGTTTGTTTTGTTCAACTCCATCTTTTCATAATTAGAAGTCTAAAGCCCAGGAGTATGAATAATATTTGTTGTTGCCTGAGATGATCATTAGTACCATTTTTTCTAGAACGCTTCATTCCACACTATGTCTTTGTGTTTTTAATTTTACCGGTCCCAGAAATTCAGTGTTCATACCATATGACATTTCCCCTAAATCTGTTATGTTGCTGTCAGTTTGTGTGTGGTCTGTACCTGTGAATACTTTGGTATTCATGTTATTGGCATATCCTCTGACATTTATTACTGAGGAGGTGACTGGTAGAAGTTGATTTGATTTGCAAACGGGAGTCAGTAGATCCCTGGCCTAAACTGTTTGAACTTTTCCTTCCCGAACACACTTGCCCACCAAGCTGCTTTGTGCGCCTCCTCTCTCACAGGTGTTCCCTTAGTGCTTTCTCTTTAATGCGTTGATCAGCTTACTGGTTAGATTCTGTATTCTAACTTTTCCCGATGACTAGTTACACCTTGTCTGTTTGAATAAATTGTCCAATCTCTTAAATCCTGTCCACAAACCCTTCTAACTAGGTAATCAGTTTTTGCAGTGTATCTTTGAGGGTTCTTTGCACAACTCTGTCTGTAGCTAAAAGGAGATGGTCCTATTTACTGTGTTTGGGTTGTATATTTTATTTTCCTTCATCATGTCAAAATATCTGTGCATTTTTATGATACTTCCCTAATTAAACACAGTTACAAACTTTAATTAAGTATTTTCAGGCATAGAACACTAAAAAAATTTAATACATTAGCAATAAATGCAAGACTTGGAAAAAACTCATTTAGTTTTAATTATCACAGCCTAATTTTTAATCTTCTTGGAACACAGTTTGAACTGTCTCACATCCCAAACTGTAGTTTGTTTCAACTCTACAGGCATGCAGTTAGTCCTTTAAGAAGGTTTACTGGATAACTTAAATCTTCCTTTCAAATTGGGGAAGAAATGAGTTAAGTTGGAATTTGATAAATTTAGAAAGTTCTAGATTATTTTTAAGAGAGTAAACCAGTGTTTTCCTTCATTTCTCTTGCTGCCTGGTCATCACCACTGATTAGCAGCTGGTTAGTCCTGGAACTCATCCTCCTTGGAGAATCTGACCCTAGATGGTAGAAAGATTGTGGCTTAGGCTAGGATTTGGGGGTTACCTGTACCATTCTTGTCTCTCCAGGTTACTACCCTGTTCTCCCACCCCACATCAATGCCGTTATGTCTCACTAAATAGGGAATTCACTCTTCTGTTAAGTATTATTTGTCTTTGCCAACCAGTAGATTTCTAGTAAATCTTGTGCCATTTAAAGAAAGAAAATAAAGTTAGATATTTATTTTTAATGAATCAAATCTTTTTGAACCATCAGTTCGTCTTATTTAGCACCTTTCATTAAATGATGCAGTACTTAAGAATATTCTATAATGAAATACTTTTAAATTCAGATGTGCTTTCATGATGAAAAGATGTAAGTTCAGTAAAGGAAGTTGAAAAGCCACCGTATATGTTTAATGAGGTATTAAACATGCTATCAATAACTGGATTTGTTGTCAGTAAATTTCATGTGAATCTTTATGTTAGTATTTTGGAATTGTGGATATGAAATATATTTGCCTGTCACATAGGAGGTATATAATATAATCTTAAGGTTTTTTTTTTTATTATTGTACTTTATGTCAAAACCTGAAACAAGCAAGGCCAGCTTGTTAATACAATAATTGGAAGGTTAGGATGGAATGAATGATTGGCATTTTTAGGTCATCACGTATTGTATTCAGTAGTGCAGGGAATTGCTCATTGTTGTACCTATCCCCAAACATTTGTGATTTTTAAGGAATATAACTTATTAACTCACATACATCCATTTTTTATAAGTGTATCTTTTGCCTCCAGTATAATGGGCCTATTATATATAAACTATATACATTTACATTTTTGTTTATAAAACATATGTGTATAAACACATATACTCAGTACCCTAGTCTTACATATTTTTAATGTATGTAATAGTTAACATGTGTTGAGTGTATTGGGGACAAGTTTTTAAAACTTAAATTTAGTTGCATTGTTATACAGCTGGATGGAATTTGAGGTTACTTACAAAATGTATGGTCTGGCTTCGACTATGAACTCCTCAGAGGAGCTCAAGTACTTATCACATTATGCTGTAACCTAAGTTTCTGAGTGCATGTTTTGGAATAATTCTTTGCTTATAAAAACTCTACCTCATGCTTCTTTCAGCTCTTGATCTTTTTTGGTACCTGTCCAAACTCTATTGTTACATGGATTTGATACAATTCAGACTTTTTAGAATAATATAGATGAAACTGTAACAAAGTAACGACTTTCAAAGAGTTCTAATAAATTGACTTTTAGTAGATTTGATTAAAAGCTTTATAAAGCAAAGCTTTCTTAGAAAGGCAGAAATACAGTAGCAATTCTGTTGTTCGTTTTAAGTGACCTTAGAGAAATATTTTCATTCCTTGATTTTTCTTTTTCTTTTTTTAACCTACCTTCCTTCCTTCCTTCCTTCCTTCCTTCCTTCCTTCCTTCCTT
>NW_008336391.1:321588-340869 GCF_000622305.1 Nannospalax galili
AGCTCAGACTTGCCTTGAACCCGTGATCCTTCTGCTCCAGCCTCCTCAGTGCTGATGTGACAGGCACATACCACCACACCTGATCAAATGGTTTAATAGCCTTCTATTTACTGCCATCAGCAAATAGGAAAGTGAACGTACAGTTTCCTATTTGATACTTTCATAAGATATAGCTTTAGGGGAATCAGTATGAAATAAGGATGCACGTTTGCTGGGTGCAGGAGCAGTTACTGACTTTTGAGGACTTCGAGGTTTGTTGCATAGAGCTTTTTTTTTTTTTCTTTTTTTCTTTTTGTCTTTTTGAGACCATCTCCCTGTAGTCCCAACTGACCTGAACTCACTATGTAGACCAGGCTGGCCTTGAACTCACAAGGATCCGCTTGCCTCTGTACGTATTTATGAAAGATGAGGTAAATTTTTTATGGAGAGATGACAACATGCTATTGGTGTATAGACTATATATTACATCTTATACCTGGAAAATTCTAATATATGTATTTTAAAGATGTTTAATCAGATGACATTAGACATTGAGGAGACATTTCTCGAGCGTGAGTAGAATATCACGTCTAGGGAGAGTTTATCTTTACCTTTTCAATTTATACACTCAAAGATTTGTAGCATTTCTTTTTAAAGAAATGGACAGAATATTTTCTATTGAACAGTGTAAGGTATTTTTGATGATCTTTTCTGTGATTGCAGCATTTTGAGTTTATTTTATTTCACAGCAGGATTACAGATTATCCTTAGTGATTGCATCCAAGAAAAAAGTGATAGAAAGTTTGGTCTATTGTAAACACACAGTTCTAATTCATTTTAATTGAAATAGGGCACTCTAGTTACCTGCAGGAATCCATACTAACTGATGGGCAGTTCTTCATGACTTCAGCTGCTGTGCTGTGTTTGTCTCTCCAACCCTGGACCAGACAAACAGATGCTCATACATACACCCATATACACATGTACAGACACACCTCTACCTTACAGCATAGCTGCCCATGTTGAAAAGGCAGTTGCAAATAGCCTTTTCATAAACCAGGAAGAACAGAAAAATATAGATTAACTTGTCATAGCTTTGTATATTTGGGAGTCTGTAATTTTAAAATGTATAAAAGACACTTAGATCTGAAACATGTTTTGACTTCCAGTTTTTTTTTTTTGCCAGTAATCCTAAATTATTATTATAGTAACACCAGACTAATCTTCTAATTATGACAAAGATTTTGTAGCTTTAAATATTCTGTCAAATAATATTGCTGTATTTCCCCTTTGTTATATGTCTCCACCTTTTATTTGTGTCTTCAGTAGACTCAGACAGCCTTGGGCTAGTTACCTATCTGAAATGCTAGTTCGTATAAAGGAAGGAGCGATGATCACAATTCCTTATTTACTGTTTTTTTTTTTTCTGCAATGAAGTGGAATATTTTGAAAATATTAAACAATTTCTAAGAGTTTAGGAAAGGTTACATTTGCTAGCATTCAGATGGTAAAAAGAAGAGAAAATAAATAATTACAGGAAGAAAGAGAGGGATGCATGAAGTTATCAGAAAAAAAGCGATGGGGAGGTGTGGAAGGAGCTGGAGGGGAGGGAGTGGGCATGGATTTGATCGAAACACCTTATATGCATGTATGAAATTCTTGATAAATTATTTATTTTTAAAAAGTGCTCATGAGCTTGGCAATGGAATAGTAGTTTTAGTGAGGCAGGAAGTGATGACGTAATTCTTTTAATGAATATTCTGGCTTCTTTTAGTTGTACAAGCAAACATCACAGAGAATTCTTTTATGATTTCAAAATAGTTGTTTTAAAAACAGTTTGTAATTATGTAAATCTTCTTATAAAATGATCATATTAAAATTTTCCCAAGGCTATTAATTTCCTTGTTATTTTTTATCATGGTCTTGAAATAGATTTTAGAAGGGGGAAATTCCTTACATATGAAAAGTATGTCTTTCTGCACATAAATGCTTACTTCACACACCTTTTTCTTAATCAAAAAATACTTAGTAACAAAACTTTTGAAGCTTAAGTTTCAGAATACATTATCTTGGGGGGGAAAAGACAGAATGAAATCAATGAAATAGTGGTTTTAACTTAATTCGGCTGTTTCATGAGCATCAATGGAATGGTTATATAGAAAACAATTCTTCTGATCTTTGTTTTTATGTGAGTACAGTATTATCTGGATGTTGTGATACTTTGGGCTTAGAAAGTAAACATTGTTTTAGAAAGCAGGCCTTTTTTTTGTGAACCTAAGGAATTTATTTAGAGTTCAAAGTATTTTTGGAGGAGATGGGACAGTAAGGCACATTAGGGATGTTTCTCTAACGAGCGTGCCTTGTCCCTGTCTGTAACTGACAGTGATGAACAAGGAAGCTTGGTGAGTGTTAAAAACAACAGAATTTGGTCCAAACTTTGGCTTTCCTTCTTGTTTGCTCAGGTGCCTTTACACTGGGTGTGCTGGGTGTGCTGGGTGTGCTGGGTGTGCTGGGTGTGCTTATCTTTCTGCCTACCTTTTTCAGAAACCAAATTTGAACAAGTATTGTTTAACATGGAGACTATAGTATCAGCAATTCTATTGTTTGCTTAAAAACAGTATCTATCCATTTTCAGGAAACTTTTGTTGCTTTTAAGAAGTATCTAGAAATTTGTTTAATAATAATGGAGACCTGTATACTTACAGAGTTAGTTTTAAAATTTTTTGAGTTTGCATATAATAAATATTGTGTGTGTGTATTTATACTACACTCAATATAGTCTTCCTATTGAAAATTCCAGAAAAAAAAACAAGTTTAAAGTCTATAATTTATAATGGGGCACTGAATTTCAAGGTCAAAATTTATATGTCATTTCTTTGTTGTAAATCTCTGTTTTTGCTTTTACTGAATTGGAATTCTGAAGGGTGCTTTTAAATTTCAAAGGCCTGTCACTTTTGATATGTGAGGATAATTTTGAAGATACAGACTTCTCCCCCACCTGTCCTCCTGCTCTCCTCTCCTTTCCCCTGCCAAAAGCAGAAGTAGGAAACAGGTGACTGTGTATAGATGATACAATAAGGCAGCCTGTGATTTGTGAACACTAAACCATACAGCAATATCTCCTGTAGTTAGTCAGTCCTCTAGTTTGCCAAGCTGTCAAAGAGTACATTGAATCAGTTAGAACTGTTCACGGAGCTGGACTCTTTTAGGCCTGTTATTTGTGGATTTCCTGATTGTGTCTGTTTACTCTTCATAGCTTTTTTTTTGTTTGTTTGTTACACAAAGGAGTTTTTAACTTTGAATTATCTAGGAAGAACAGAAAAGTCTGTGGTTCCTATTTTAGCTGTAAAGACAATGGCTGTGCTCCATGACACAGGTTTAAGAATGCTAAATTGACCTTAGGTTTGGTAACTGTCTCTAAACTGTCTCTAGGTGATATTATCTTTAATGATGAGGCATATGTAATGATAGCGAAGTCTGTCAGAAAGCTCACCATTGGTTGAGGATATTCTAACATCCCTGGCACCTTACCTACAGTCTAAAATTTAGCCCGGACTGATGGTACATACCTGTAAGTCTAATATTCTATCTATGGGCTGAGGCCAGGAGGATCATTGTAAGGTCAAGGCTACCCCAGACTTCATAGCACATAGTGAAGCCCATTCCTGAGCTCATTTCAAAGCCACTTTACCACTCTACCTCTCATCCTCATTCCCTCTGTTTAAACACAAATTTGAAAGCACTTCAATATACTACATTTTGCAGGTATTTGCTTTTATGTCCCTATAGGAAATATTTGACCTCCTGAGTTTTCAGTGTGCATCATTAGATAACATCATGTGATAAGATGCTGGAACTCTGTGCCTGTATACTTTGTGGACCTTTTTGATGATCTGCCTACAGTATCCTACAGAGCAACCAAATGATTGCAGTCTTCTTTAATGACCTAGTGGCTTAAGTAAGGCTTCTTTGGCTTAATAAAAGTTAAAAGTAAGTAGGGAAAATAAGCTAAATCCTCTTACAGCTCAAGGTAACTATTATGGAATCAAAGTGATTTAAAGATTAAACACTGTAGACTCTCTCGCTGATAAAGATTTTTAGTAACTTAAGGTTTATAGTATTTTTCAACATAGTTGCTGATATTTATAAAAATGAACTAAAAGTTGAGGGTTTGTAGGTGTGGCTGAGTGAAAAGTGACTGTTAGGTGTTAGAGACACTTTGTTATAATGTGGCTGGGCACCTCTTACAGCTGTAGGTTAAATAGATGCTTAACCCCATAGCCTTTTATTAGCCTCACAGCAAAATTGAATGATCATATGCTACAGCCACGTTCTCTTAAGGCCTCAGGATACTTCTTATTGGTAGATGCCTGAGTGGAAGAAGAAACTGATGCAGGAAGACCTTCAGAGACAAGCAAGGGTTCTATTCCCACATTCAGTGAAGCATTGAGATAATTTCTTTTTCAAGAAACTAAGGACTGGAGTGGCGACTCTGGTTAAGAGTACTGGCTTCTCTTGCAGAGGATAGGGGCTCAATTCCCAGCACCCACAAGGCAGCTAACAACAGTCCATAATTTCAGTTCCAGGGGATTCAGTGTCCCCTTCTGGTCTCCATGGGCATTACATGCACCTGATGCACCTACATGTATATGGGCAAAACATTCATACATATAAAATATAAAATAAATGAAATTAAAAGTCCTTACAATACAATGAAAGTATTGTAGTAAAAAGTAGCAGAATATTGTTTCCAGTTTTCTGGACTGCTACCTCATCTAAATGTAACAGCATTGATTACATAGGTATATATATATGTATATATATATATATATTCATGTTTACCTAATCATTTTCACTTCCTGCTTAGTAAATGTTCCCCAATCCTTCTGATTTTAACAGGCATCTAAAGTGTGTATTGTTTCTCAATTTTTAATTTATTTAACTTAGAATTTATTGTGTGTGTGTGTGTGTGTGTGTGTGTGTGTGTGTGTGATTTCACATGCATCGTCATTGGTGTGCATGGGGAAGCCATGGGTATCATTCCTCACATGCCATCCATCTTTTCGTTTGTTTTTCAAGACAGAATCTTTCACTTGACTGGAGCTTGTAAGGTGCTCTAGTTTCTTTTGAATTGCTGTGATAAAAACACTGACCAAAATCAACTTGGGGAGGAAAGGGTTTATTTGGCTTACAGCACAGTCCATCATCAAGGGAAACCAAGGCAGGAGCTCAGGGCAGGAACCTGGCGCACAGACCATGGAGGAACTCTGCTTACTGGCTTGCTCCTCTGGCCCATCCACAGCCTGCTTTCCTATGCAATACAGAACCACCTGTCCAGGGGTAGCACTGCCCTCAGTGGACTGGCCCTCCCTCATCAGGCAACAGTCAGGAAAATGCCTTACAGACTTGACCAGAGGTCAGTACAATGGAGGGAATTATCAGTTGAGGCTCCTTCTATTCAGGTGTGTCAAGTTGACAAGTAAAGCTATCCAGCACAGGTGGGCTAGCTGGCTGGCCATGCAGCCCCAGGGGTTAGCCTGTCTCCCCTCTCCAGCTCTGGGATTACAAACGTGCACCACCACAGCCAGTTCTTTTATGTTAATTCTGGGGGTTAAACTGAAGCAATCATGCTTGGAAGGCAAGCTTTTTACCGACTGAACCACCTCTTTAGCCCCTCTCACCTACTTTCTCAGTTGTCATTTTGCTGATATGTTTCTGTTTCTCTCCTAAACTGTTTGCTGTTTGGGATACTTAAAAGAAATAATTTCTTGTCATAATTTGCTTCCATATTTAGGGTGCAGTGAGGCCTTTGGCTTTGGATTGCTTGGTCTTTTGTGGTTCCATAGAAAATTTGCAGTTGTTTTACCTGTTCCTGTGACAAATGCCATATAACTTTGATGGTGGTTACACTAAATCTAATATCAGTTCTTCCAGCCTGTGAAATTGGATAGAACAAAGCTGGGAGAATCATGTTTCCTAATTTTAAACTAGGTCAGAAAACTATTAAAATCAAACAATTAACTGGCATATATAGGAATAATAAAATGAAATGAAGAGCCCAAGGGCTTTGTCCTCATACAGGTTTCAGATGTTGCTCAGTGGTAGAGTGTTTGCCTGCTATACTCAAGACCCTTGGTGTGTCTCCAACACTGAAAGAAAAAGAGCCCCCGAATATGCCCATGCTTATGAAGTCAACTAATCTTTTCAAAGATTCCAAGACTACACAATGGGGAGAGGACCAAGTACTGAATAAATGATGTTGGAAAAACTGAATATCTACGTGTAGAACAATATGGGCCTTTATGCTGTAGTCAAAAACCTCAAATTAGATAAAAATACTATAAAATTCTTTGGAGAAAATATAGAGGTGACTTCCTTCCATTGATATGTCAGTTGAATGTGATGCAAAAGCACAACAACAAAACAACAACACAAAAACAAAAACAAGTGGGGTGCGGCAAACTGAAAGGGCTTCCGCACAGCCAAGAAACACAGCACACACACACACACACACACACACGCCCCCAACACTAGGCTGCATACCTTAAACATGCACATTTTAATCTATCAGTATTTTTGCAATAAAGTTGGGGGGAGTTGCAACAAGCGACCCCTCTTAATTGTTTTTCTGCGTTTGGAGACTAGCAAAGCTTTAATTTCTAGAATCGAATTACAGTGAAGTTGGAATAAAATCAACAACCAAATTGAATTCCCTTTATTAGTCTTTACAAAATGATCCTAAATAAACAGGAAACTTCATAAATCTTATTACACCAAAGATGTTGCTCAAGCTCAGGTTGTAGGCCTTTAGAGAGTAAAATTTGGAATAAACTCATATGCACCACCTGCATTTTCTTTATATATAAGTAAAGCGGTTCTGCATTTCTTTCTGATGGCTCAAGGTGTATATGTTTCTGATAGAGGTATGTTCAAGTCTTGGAATAGAATTATAGGCATATTCTGTTCTTCCTGACAGTTTTGCTCTCCTTATTCTTTAGTGAATATAAGTTCATAATTATTAAGTATTTGTAACTTGTGTGTTTGTGTCTCAGTTCATCCATGCTAAAGCTCAGCACGTTTGCTTGACATTTCTAATGCCACATGTCTTTATTATGGCTTGTGTTTGTACTTTTTTTTTTAAATCAATTGAATTTCTATGTTTTCGTTAGGTGGAATTTTTGTAAACAACACTTTTTGTTTGTTATTAAATAATGTTCTTTAGATGATAAGTTTAGGACATTTATTAATTCATTCCAATAATATATTTGAACTTATTTCTAAAATCTCTTTGGACAATTTTTCTTCTTCTTTTTTGCTTTTTTTAATCTCAACAGAACTTACAGCAATTTGTGAATTTTTCCTTCTACTTCTTTGATATAGCTCTTGTTTTATATTTCAAAGAATTTTATAAACAGGAGTTTTGTGTGAATTTTTGGGACTTAATAATACCAGGAGGTTTTTTTTTTTCTCCCCAATTTTAAGCTATTTCCATTTCTTATAACCCATACTTTCCCTATTGTCTCCCTTTATACTAAAATAATTTCTTCAGTAATTCTTCTTATTTTTAATAAATGTTTGTGATTAGTAAATTCTTCTAGTGTGTAGGGATAGATTTTTAAAACTGGACATAGTCTGAAGTAATGACTTTTAATTACCCTTGGCAAACTCAGTGACTTGTACTCTTGTGATCTGGGCACCTGATCTTGTTTCCTGAGAACCTCAATTTGGTATTCAGCCCCCAAAAGATAATGAATGGATGTGGGTGTGTTTGAGAATTCATGTACCAAAGCACTGAAAGGCAGCATATGCATCTTCACTAGAAGCAAGGAAGATGAAGCAGTACTGCTTGACCTTTGTCTTAGGAGATACTTTAGGCCTAGAAATGGAAGGGCAAGGCCATCCGATGACATGAGGGTGGATCCAAGCTTGTACTTCTCCAACTGAAGCTGGAGAAATGGTTTGAATAAAATTATGGATGAGGCTTGACTCTCTCTAGAGTCCAGTTCCAGGGCACAGTTCCAAGAGACATCTAGGGGAATGGATGTTCTCCAAGTTCAGGCCCACTCTTAAAAACTAAGCTAAAGGGCTGGAGAGATGGTTTTGTGGTTAAGAGCCTGCACTCTTGTAGAGGATCTGGATTGGATTCCCAGCACCCTCATGGTGGCTAACAAACAGCCGTAACTCCAGCTCCAGGGGATCTGATGCCCTCTTCTGACCTCAGCTGGCATTGCATGGCATGGGTGCAGTCACACACATCCAGGCAATTCACTCAAACACATAAAATAAAAATAATAAATAAAATATTTTTTAAAAGCTAATAAGAGCCAAGCCATTTTATTCAGAGATTAAGTGGAATGTGGCATGGTAATGCTGCACAGGTGTCTAAGAAATATCTATATTTTGGGGTCGGAGAGATGACTCCACAGTTAAGAACACTGGCTGCAAGAGGGTTCAGTTCCCAGCACCCACATGGTGGCTAACAGCCGTCTGTAACCCCAGTTTCAGGGAATCCAACACCCTCTTTTGACCTCTGTGGGCATTGCATGACATGGGTGCACTTACTACATGTAGGCAATACACGCATACACATGAAATAAAAATAAAATATTAGAAAAAAGAAGGATTTACGTTTGATGATTAAGATGGCTCAATGTTTTGAGAATGAAAAAAATGAGAGAGACTACTCAAAGGATGAAGGTCTGAGTAGGTTTGTTACACTATATGAAAGATGAGACAAAAGTAATATATAGGTAATCTTAAAATTTCTAAGGTCATCATTTAGTCAACTAGTTTAAGGACTAAAATATATCTCTAGATAAGGTTTATTCGAGACCAACTGGTCATTACCCAAGACTTATTTGCATGACACACAGTAATTAAAAATGCCAGGATGGTGGAACTAACCTTCTTGGATGTTTAACAGACATACCTTGAGATCTATACTAATTGGGTCAGAGGGACACAAAGGACACTTTTTGCTCCTTGCCCTCCTAGGTCGATTAGTTCCCAGGGACTATGAGCATCTGCACTTACTACATGTAGGCAATACACTCATACACAATTTTTTTAAGAAAAGAAGAAATATCTACATTTTACTTGTTTCTATAACAAGCTTATAACAATCAAGGTATATTTGGGGGCCACATTACATCTTGAGTAGGAATAGCTACTTGTGTCTGCACGTTATCAGAAGCAGGGCAAGGCAGGCAGTGCAGGTTGGACAGGCCCCATCTTAGCAAAGAGGAAGTATGTAGGCAGGGATCTGAGCTCTTCGTTAATGTTTCTGCTCCTTATGGTGCTTGCTTCTCCTTTCCCTTCTCACCTGATTGGCCGTAGCTGACCATGAGGCATTGTGTCAGCAAGTGGAGCAGTGCCCTTCTCATGTGAGAAGGTACAGTGTTAGAGGCAGTGACAGAGTCCCAGTTGAACACTGACTTCTCCTTGGATTGTCTTTTAAGTATTTCAGTTATCTCTTGGGAGTCATTGTCACCAAAGAGAAATCTGCTCTCAGACTAGTTGTCTTTTTTCCTTCTGTATATTATCTGTGTATCTGTATCACATGTTACATGAGGTTGTCACATGTTTAGTGTTTTATGTTTTGCTGTATTAAGATTGGTTGGGATTGTTTTCACTTTTAAACTCTTGCACTGCAGGCAACCTTGCCATCTGAAAGCTAATTCCTTAAGATTCTCAGCCATTGTATCTCAGGTATGTCTTACTTCCCTTTATCTCCTTTCTCTGGAACTCCTGATTACAGATGATTGGGACCTCTCAGCCTCTCCTGCATATGACATAATTGTTTCTTCATGTTATTTTTGACAAGCTCTTCATCTCTCTGTACTACATGAGAATGAATTTCCTAGGACTTGTCATGTTCTAATTCTCTAATATCTTTTGCCCAGTACTGAATTTATCACCTTTACTTGATTCCTAGTTGAGAAACTATGTATTTCATTTACATTTGATGTTCTTGCAGTGCTTTCTGGGAGTATATTAAAATCTTTGTGTGTTTGTGTATATTTCTGTATGTGGGTGTGTACGTGTGTTTGTGCATTTAGAGGCTAGAAGGCAAGCATGAACATTATTTCTCATCAGACTCCATACATCACTTAAAATTTTTAATTATACTTAATTTATTTGTGAGTCTGTTTCTGTGGGCGCATACGTGGCACTCACAGCATGTGGAGGTCAGAGGACAATTTCCAAGAGTTGACTCTTTCCTACTACATGCTGGTCCCAGGATTGAAGGCAGGTCTTCAGGCTTGGTGGAAAGTGCCTTTCCCCACTCAGCCATCTCACTGGGCCCCTTGTTTATTTTTGTAAACATGGCCTGCTTTTTTTTATATGAGTTCTAAGATTTGAACTCAGGTCTTTGCATTTCCGTAGCAAGCACTTTATTGGCTGTTCTATCTCTTCAGCCTTATAATTCTTTAAATATAAAACTTTTCATTTTCTTGTTGCCTCCGTGTGTTTTACAATTTAGTAATATTGCTAAAAATAATTTAATCCGTTTTCTTCCTTCATGGCGGCAGTGTGATATAGCTAAATCTATGGGCCCCACTGGAGGCCGGCCAGGGTTTCTAGTCCACCTTATCACACCTTATCACATCCTCTCCACCCAGTCCCACAGTAGCTATGCGCCTGTGTAGTCTGCAGTAGTTTGTTCTTAGTCATTACTTTCTCTCTTGCTTAGTTTGCTTCTATTTCCTTCTGAGACTCATGGTTTATTGTGTTTTTACATTTATTTGGAATTTCTTTTCTTATTTCCCTCTGTGCTTTCAGCTTGAATATATTTTTGGAATGAATATATTTTTGGAAGGTTAGTATTTTGTTTACTGCAATAATTCTAACATCTTAAAATGTTCCTATTATTTATGCAATAAGTAAACATTTATATCAGTTAATGTGTGTTTTGGGGGGTTTTCCCCCCCGGATAGTTTCATCCTGTTAAATTCCTGCTTAAAGTTTGTTTGGGACTCTGTGAGCTTCTCAGGGAATTGTGGATTTGATTGTGAGAGGGACAAGCCATGTGACCAGAGGCCAGACTGTGTTCTTGATCTTCTGAAAATTAAGTCATTCTGTAATTCTTTGGGGATATAAATCCTCAAGACCTAGTATCAAGTTTGTGAGTCTGAGGTAGAACTCCAGACAGGACAACTCCAGGCTTGGCCTCTCAGCGATCCATCAATTTTCCTTATCTTTCTTACTTGCTGCTTCTCCAGGTCAGGTGTACATAGAGCTTGAGTAAGCGGTCTCCTTGTCCCTAGTCCTACTATCATGTTATTCACAAAGATGAGGGGATTTTCCTTAGAGCCACGTCTCCCGCGCTGCTCTATCAGCAAGTGTGAGGGAGCTGCCAGCCTAAGACACTGCTGCTTGTTCTCGCCTATTTAAGTTCGACTTTGACTCTGCTCTTGGAAAAAGCCTTCAACACTTTCCTGCCTCACAGGTGGTCACCGGCTGTGCTGTTCTACATAGCGTTTCCTTGTCTGCTTTTCCTTGTTCAGATTCTGTGTGCTATACAGATGTAGTCATTTTCCATGCTGCTCAGCCCATGGGATATTTTCTGGTTTCTTACACTGATACAAATGTCTTCTTTTTCTTCTTCTCTTTTGTCTCATGCCTGTCACTTTATGAGTTTGGGCTCATGATATGAGTTTAGCAGAGAAGGATGCATCTTTTTAACCAGCTATCTTGATTTCTATTCCCTTATTTTTTTTTTTTTTCAAATTTAATAGCAGGATCTGTCTGTGTCTGCCAGTCTATTAATTTTTTCTAGCATGAGATTAGGAAATAAAGAGTAATTGTTTAGACAGTGACTCTGGTTCTTTGGAAGAGAGGAATTGCTTATAGTCTAACACATTTTCTTCATGCTTAACCTGAAAATTATCTCCTTTCTCTTTTTATGGAGTTTGAAACTTTTGCTTTTGCTGTTGTGACAAAGGTTAAAATATGTGCGTGGTAGCAGGAGATTCCGAGACTAAAAGGGTACAAGCTAGAGCCCAGAGAGTCAATTAAAGCTAAAGTACTCTCTTTTCCCTTTCAATTTCTGCCTTACGGCTTTTCTCCCCAGTTAATTAACTGCCATGTCTTCTGGCCATCGCCCATTAATTGGATCTTCTTTTTCTTTAGGCTAGGAGGTCTGCTAGCAGTTGTTTTGACTGTTGATGTTATCAAGTATTGCATCCTTTTTTGTTTAAAAATATAGGTTGATTCCAGAATTATACCACACCACACACCTACCTGATTTTCAACTTTTCAGAAGCAATACACCTTGTGATGTATTTATATAATGCTTGACACTTGAGGAAGAGGCAAATTTCTTCCAGTAATTGGGACCAAACAATCCTTATGGTGAATGTTGTCATGCATGAGTTCAAAACTTGTTTCTACATGGAATTTTTAATGATTTAATATTATTTTGTTTTGTTTTTGAGACAAGGTTTTACTAAGTAACCGGGAATGGCCTGGAATTTGCTGTGCAGACCAGGCTGGCCTTGAACTCAGCAATCTGCCTGCCTCTACTTCCCTAGTGCTGGGATTAAAGGTATGTGTTACCATGCCTGTCACTCACATTAAATTTTTAATAATTAACACTAAAAGAATTCAACTCAGGGGCTGAAGAGATGGCTCAGTGGTTAAGAGCACTGACTGCTCTTGCAGAGGACCCAGGTTTGATTCCCAGCACCCACATGGCGGCTACAAACTGTCCTTAACTCCAGTTCCAGGGGAATCCGAAGCCCTGTTCTGATCTACGTGGCATTGCTCAACATGGGTGCACTCATATATATGCAGGCAATACACTCATGCACATAAAATAAAAATAATAAAATATTTTTTTAAAAAAGAATTCAACTTCAGTGTTAGTGAAAGATGGTCAGAAATCCTACTGAGGCGGCATATGACCTTGATATGGCTTCAAATCCACTTTGTGCTATTATTCCTCCTCACTCCCCTGTGGGTGTTGTTAGAGCAAGTTCACTGTAGGATTGCAGAGTCTTAATATATTCTTTAGTTTTACACTTTTGGACTTTATTGCAGACAGAAGTAGTTTTTCATTGATGTCTAGTTGTTAATAAACCTACTTTCTTCTTAGTTAAGTAAATTGCATTGCATTAGTGCGACACATAAACCGTGCTGTCAAATCACCATCCCTTGGGTGTAGAGAGGGAAAATTGAGAGCGAAAATCTCACTGTAGGAAGATCTCTTAGCCTCAAGTCACATGACCAGCCACATAGTCCTGAGTTTTGACTGGTACTCACCCTATGCGCAGTGTTACCTGCTTCTACTTGTGTGGCCGGGTTGCCATCTTCCCAGGCCCCACTGGAAAAGTTGCCCTAACATCACCTGTTTCATTCCCTCTCCTCCCAAAGCTCAGAGATCATTGCAGAAGAGGTGGTGGAAAGACTTTTAGAGTCTGAGGTGGTAGGTGAATACAAAGAAACAGTGTTGACCTGGGACTACCACATATGAACTGAGGGCTGGTGACAGCATGCGCAAGACCTGTGCAAGCCCCAAGCCAAATAAAAACTTGGCATGGATCAGGGAGGCGGGAAAGAAGCCCCAGTTCTAGGTGAGGCTCTTTGACAACTGAAAGCTGCTGGGGGAGTCTGGTTTAAGGTGTGACACCTGGGGGCTGTTAAGTTCGACCAGGCCCAAGCATTTGGGGCAACACAGATTAGACTGGATGGGTTTTTAAAAGTTATAATAATAGAGGACATGTGGTCAGGGGGTCATAGGCTAAGGGTGGAGATGGGAGATGGGGTAGGAGGTCTGAATATGATCAAAATACATTGTATAGAATTTTCAAACAATCAATAACAATCTTTAAAAAATTGCTTGAACAGTAGTAATTAAGAAATTACCTCTGGAACTGACAAGATGACTTCAGTGGATAAGACCACTGACTGTTCTTGCAGAGAACCTGAGTTTGGTTCCTAGCACCCACATGGCAGCTAACAACCAATTTTAACTCCAGTTCCAAGGGATCCTATGCCCTCTTCTGACCTTCATGGGCATTGCGTAACATGGGTGCACTTGCTTACATGTATGCAGTTCACTCATATACAAAAATAAAAACAATAAAATACTAAATGAAATTGTTCCTGAAGTCAGTTATACACACAAACCCACTTTTTAATAACACATTTCCATTTTTCTGCCTAGGGAGAGCATTTGTCTTTTAAAGCATTGATGACCTTATCTGTAAGTGAAGACGAACATTTCTTCCTAGAGCTGCTACTTACAGTTGTTCCGCACGGGGTCTGACTCTTAACAGTCTATCATTATTGTAGGCGTGTTTCCATTGTGCTTTCCTCTGTCTGCTTCTAACCTCTCCTGTACTCGGGGGCTGCGTCTCAGCTGGCTCACTGTTTAGCTGTTTCGTTGAACTCCTGGTGCTGTTATTACCTTAAAATCTATTACTCCAGTTATTTTTCAGGCCCTTCAAAAGGGTCATGTTTGATGAGAACTCCTGTTATTGCTTAGAGATGTTTGCTACCAGAAGGCCTTAGGGCCATCCTCTCACCATCTTTTCAAGATGTAAAACCTATTTCTGTTTGTTTGGTTCTGCCTAGGTCACTCTCCAATGAAAGGTGGTAAATAGGGCCTAGAATTGTGTGTTTTCCAAGAACGGTGGTGAGAAAATTGATTTAGTATGTTTTTGCCAGGGTAGAGATGGGTGATGGCCGCATGGGGGCTGCCAAGAATCTTGGAAGTAGGTATATAGAGAGGTAGGGTTATGGAGTTAAATGTGTGGGGTCACCAGAGAAACTTGGCTGTGGAGCTGCCTCAACTGATATCACAGTGAGTAAAATGCATGGCTGATGCCAGGCCTGGGGCTGAGAGTGCTGCAGTGTGATCAAGAGCAGGGCTGAGCCATATGTGGGTGAGGTTTGCAGATTCTTAGCTCTCCTTGTGGTACTGAGTCCTCTCAGTGTAGCTCTGTGCTGGTGAGAATTTGTGTGATCATGCCTATAAAGCTTCCTTGGGGAGGGGCTCTGTAAGGACTGTTGCTCCTGCTGCTTTTCTTATTCCTGTGGCTGGTGTTTGTGTTGTGAAGGTTGCTGCTATTATTGAAAGATCGCTGAGAAAAAGCTGATGTTCAGATCTAGAGGTATTTTATATCCTGACCACTGAACACTGTAAAGCAAAGCCTCCCTCAGCCTGTCCACTCACTGACAGAAGTAGAGCATTTATTTTCATGTAGATTGTATTAGTTTGAGAACTTTTGCTGCTGCTCCTGGAAGGAGTGTATCACACAGCCTCATTGATTGCAGCGTGGCCATGTGACTTTAGCCTCCATCCTTCTGAAACTTGGAGAACTCATGTTATTCCTGACCAGTAAAACCTGTGTCCAAGCAGCATGAATTACCTCTAAACAGAACTTTAACATCCAGTTTCTGCCTGTAGTTTATTTTTCCATCTTTTCTGTCACTAGGCTCCCCATATTCTAGAGAAAACCAGGATTCTAGAGAAATCCTAGGGTCTGTAGTGAAGGTTGCATGGGGCATGATCAAAAGTACTGTCCTTCACACCTACATTGGGATTCTTTATTATTACAAAGAAGCTAACATTGTGATAGAATTCTCATAGTTTGTGTTTTGTACCCCTAAGACCATCTTTGTAAGTGATGGTAGAGAAGGAAAGTATAGAACAGTGTTTAAAATACAGAAGCAGTTAGATGGTTATTAAGTAAAATTAAAATTTTAGTGCCTCAGTTGCACCGATCACTTTTTTAAATACTCAGTCATGATGCACCATTAATGGTTTCTACAAGCAGACTCATGAGGCATATGCTTAGTTTTAGCTCAGATTTTGTCTAATGTTCTGTTTTTCCTGTCTTGTTTTCTTAGAAAATGTTATCTTACTATCTTCCATAATTGCATGTAGAAAAAATAGATATGTTTGTTAAGTAATAGAATACAGCCACATAGTTGATACTTTTTTTTAATGAAGTGTTAGAAATCTTCCTTGTAACTGCATACCATCAAATATAAGGCTAGACATATGGCTTTATAGTTCTTAGTGGACAAGGTAGAGATTAGCCTTGACCTTCTGGACTAAAGAAAATCATAATGAGTAATAATTCTTCAGAGCTTTTCTCCAGCACCCACATAAATGCCAGACCCACCTTCCTTTAATTGCGGCTTTGGGTGCCCAGAGAGGGAGTCCCCAAGCAAGTTGGCTAGCTAGACCAGACAAATGTTGAGTTCTGTGTTCATGTGAGAGACCCTGCTTCAGTACATAAGGTGAAGAGTGACTGAGGAAGACATGTATCATCAATCTCTGGGCTGCAGGGCTACCTGTGCACACATGTGCATACACGCCACATACACATACATACCTGCATGTCTAAAAACTGAAATGTTTATCACTTATTTATTACTTAGAAATTTTATTTTAGACTTTTAAATTCAAGGGTTTTGTTGCATTTTTATTTTGGCTTTTTGGAGACAATGTTTCCCTGTAGCTCCGTTTAGGCTGGAACTCCTATGTAGACCATGTTGGCCTTGAACTCTCAGAGATCCGGCTGTCTCTGCATCCTGAGTGCTGGGATTAAAGGTGTGTAAGTTATACCCATCAAAATTTCAAGATTTAAAACATGCTTAATATTTTCTGTGCTAAGCAGAAACAATTAGATTTATTCGGACTGACTGTGTAAGTCAGCTATTTTCTGTGACACAGGCTAATTAAGCTAATTCTGCTACATATTTCAGTGCCCATGAATGAGGCATGTGCTTGTTTGATCAGCTGGCTATTGAATGCTTCAGCAACAGTACAATGGGCTATTTGAAATGCTGGTACTCTATTTTTTTCAATGTACATATTTTATTGAATTTTTGTGCGTTTCTTACAAAACATCTTAATCACATTCTGGTGATGTCAGCATGCTCATATCTGTAAACTAAGTAGTTCTAGTAAATCTGGAAAAAAAAACCCACCCACATTCCTATGAGCATCCCCAAAACTTTCATCTTTGCTGGTAGAAGACTAATGATATTGTTTCACCTCAGTGTATTGTGTGTAATGAAGCAATTGATGTTCCTTGGTCCATTAAGCAGTTTTACCCATCCACCTGAACACTAATTTACATTCTTTTTGTTGTTGTTGTTATCAAGTCTGTTCATTTTCCAAATCTCATTAATTGAAGCTGAGAGACAATATTAGTGAAATTTTTGAATTACAAACCATAAACTGTTCTGAGAAAAAGTACTCACATTATTTTAATACATAGAGTTATTTGAAGGCCAGCTGACTTACAAAGATCTGTTTTAAAGGCAAAAATTGTAATTTCACATCATTATAAGAGGCATTGCCATCTGATAATCACAAGGTACTTGTAGTGTAAAATTTTTATAATCCTACTATTTATCTAATCACTTTTTTTAATTTTTATTTTATGTGTATGAGTGTATTCCCTGCATGTATGTGAGTGCACTGTGTCGTGCAGTGCCACGGAGGTCAGAAGAGGGCTTTGGATTCCATGGAACTGGAGTTAAGGATGGTTTGTAGCCACCGTGTGGGTGCTGGGAATTGAACCCAGGTCCTCTGCAAGAGCAGTCAGTGCTCTTAACTGCTGAGCCATCTCTCTCCAGCCCCCTAATCACTTAGTTTTATAAAACTTATTGGCTGCATTTTTCCACCCCATATTTCTATGTTATCGGGTGACCAAGCTCAATTTCAGGGAAATAGTCTTTCATATAGCAAGTGGATGTTCATTGAGGTATCTAGCACTCTGGTAAACGTGCTGGAGGGTCTGTAGAAAGACATGAATCAGCCTCTAGACAGGAACTTGAATTTTGTACTTCAAGGAAAGATAAAACAGACAGTGGTGTTGAGCAGAACATATTTTCATGGTAAATTGATAATTTCAAATAAAAGAATCTAAGGCAGATCTGCTAAGGACACAGGATAGCACTAAGAAGAGGCGAAGAAAGCTGACCATTCGTACTTCTTCCCTGGGAGTGCTCTGGACAACCCTAATCCTCAGTTTCCTTCCACTAATAAAGCACTGAAAATGGTCACACAGTTCTTGGCTGTGAGGATTGAGTGTTCTTAGTGTAGCAGCAGAGATAACAGACACTGCGTATTACCAAAGCTCTCTAACTCTTGGGTCACAGAGAGGAGCCACCATACCTGACTTTTATGTGAGCGTTATGGATTCGAACTTAGGTCCTCTTGCATTTAGAAGCATGCTAGTACTTTCAGGGCTTTTAAATGATTGCTTAGTCTGTGTTATTCACACCTTAATTATTATGTAGGCTGCATTTTCTTCTTATTTATTATGAAAACATTCAAGATCCTTCTATTTTTGCAAATATGTAATATATAATTGTTCTCTGTAGTCACCCCAGGGTGCAACAGCATGGCACTGTTTCCCTTCTATAAACTGCCTGGCCCAACCCTTCCTCCCTACTATCTCTAGCCTTTGGTAAATGCCATTCTGTTTTCAACTTCCACAAATTCAGTTTTTTAAGAGTCCACATATGAATGAGGTCATCTGATTCTTGTCTTTCTATTCCTGGCATTTTCTATTTTAAACAGGTTTTCCAGTTCTAGCCTTGTAGTCACAATCGTCAGGAAATCATTCTTTTCTTTAATAGCTAACTAGTATTCCTCTGTCTCTGTCTCTCTATCTCTCTGTCTGTCTCTCGCTCTGTGTGTGTGTGTGTGTGTGTGTGTGTGTGTGTGTGTGACAGTTTCTTTATTCATGCATCACTTGATTGATACTTAAGTTGTTCCTGCTACTTGGCTGTAGTGAGGATTACCACAGTGGACATGGGAATGCAGGTGTCTCTTTGACTTACTTGTTTCTCACGGATATATACTTACTTCCTTACTGGAATTGCTGGATTGTGCAATAGTTCTGTTTTTAAATTTGCAGGGACTTTTGAAGTTTCTTAATAATAACTACCTTAATTTACTTCCAACAAACAATATGTGAGACTGTATTGTATTAGGTATAATCTTTTCCAGGATTATCATTGTAGTCAGAAGATCTGATTAAAATTTTATATTATCCGTAACTGCCAAGTGAGTCATTGGTGGATTAGCAGTTATTATGTGGGTACCAGTTATTGAATATCTGTCTCTTATCTCTATAAGATAGTACAATAAGCAAAGAGTTTTTAAACCCATGGTAAATTGCCCTGTTCTGACTTTTTTCTAGCTCCCTGTCTAGAACTTGTAATACTAATTACTCTTGCCTTTACCTCTCCTTCACATCTCCTATTCAGGATTCAAGGACTTTCTTTGCCCCTTAGAGATAAGAGTTATACAATTTGGGAGTCTTTTAGATA
>NW_008336391.1:341115-360360 GCF_000622305.1 Nannospalax galili
GATTTGGATTCCCCTGGAACTAGAGTTAAGGATGGTTCGTAGCCACCATGTGGGTGCTGGGAATCGAACCTGGGTCCTCTGCAAGAGCAGTCAGTGTTCTTAACCGCTGAGCCATCTCTCCAGCTCCAACAAAAGCAAAAATTTAAGGGTGGTGTTTGAAGTGCCATGAGCCCTGTTCTGTTATTTCAGCCCTTTCACATCTAAAAGCTGTATTCTATTCTGAATCTTGTGTAGTTTTGGAGTACATTGTTAAAGATAAAGCAAAGGGAAAAAAAAGTAAATGGAGAGATTGCAAATGTTACAATCTTGGTAATTCATGGTATTTTCAGTGTACATAAAAGACCTACCCATCTGTGGATGAGCGTTTGCCACTTGTGTCCAGTCTTCATTCTCTGAGAAATATAGCCATTAGCACAATGCATTTGGTTCCAGGAGCATTTAGTTAAAAAACCTGGGATAGAGTTGTGCTCCATTCAACAGAAGGCCTCCCACACCCCCTAATTCGGGACACAGATTGTCACAATTCATCACAGTAATTGAGAAATCATAAGTGCTGCTCATTTGTTGCATAATTGCACATGTGACTTGGACAATGTATGCTTCATTTAGAATGTTTTGTAGGATTAAAAGCAAATGCTGTCAGTAAAATTCTTACCCGATTCATCAGCTTCCAGCGTAACTGATTGGTGTTGGCATCTTATACTGGTTAAAGTATAAATGTCTTTGTAATGTTCAAATAGTAATAGCATAATTACTTAATTTAGTAATTGCTTCTTATTTTCTTTGGTAAAATAATATCCAGTTTTCAGAATTGTAGAATTCCTGACATGGTGGAATGGGGACTCTACAGATTACACTCAGGCTTCTGTAGAATTCCTGACATGGTGGAATGCAGACCCTACAGATTATGCTCAGGCTTATGAACCGAAAGAAAGCCAGCAGCTGCGGCAGCCATGCTGTCATTTTCCACTTGGATTCCCACACATCCTCACCCTACTCCATTTTGAAAATACTTTGGGTGCACTTGGTATGCCATACCCCTCACTATCAGGAAACATACTCCAAAGGAAAAGAAAGAGTCTTAAACAAATAATAGATGTAAATTGTAATGCATATTGAGGTAAATTTAGTACAGAAATGGAAATTTTTAATGCATTTTCAGCATTTGCTTCATGCTATAGACCAAAATTTTACTAAATCTTTCTACTTTTCTCTCTAGCTTGTGTCCAACGAAATTTACTGTGACCTATCTGTACCTTGAAGGAAAATTAAACTTCTTAATAACATTTTCCTTTGAAATCATTTCCTTGCCACAATGTTATTTCCATTGTCTTTGTCAACATCTCTCCAAATTCCTTTCCTCTAATTTTCACAGGCCATGTTTGTTATACTTTTCACGTGAGTCAATTAACCAAAATGAAAGGTTTGGTTTGTTTCCTCTGGCTGTTCTTTGTTTCCAGTCAATAATTTTATGTATCTAAACTATTGTTTTGGCAGCTGAATCCTTACATAGTAGAAACACTTTATGACTAAACTGACTTTACCCTTGATGTTCCTATATCAAAATAGCTCTTGATGAACTGCCTGAGCAACGTCTGGCCGATGCTTGTGTCTGTTTAAAATTACCTCCCCAATGTGTTTTTTTTCCCCCTCAGTGTTGGAGATAGAACTCAGGTGTTTACATACTAGGCAGGTGCTCCACTGCTGAGCCGAATTGAATTCCAGCCCACGTGTTTCAGATTCTTGGTCAAGTATCACTTTTAGTCACAAGAGTACTACATTTATTGGACTTGCTACAAGCTTCCAGGGAGTAATCTGTAGCCTTCTTATTTTAAGATACAATAGATACTCAATACCTATCGAAATGTTTAAATAGTGCATTAATTATTGCTAAGAGCGTTGATAGCAACACTGATCATCTCACCTTTTTAGTGTTGTTGTTGGAATATAGTGATAGTGACTTGAAAAAATAAATATGGAAGCAGCTTGGGTGCATACTGTGATCTCTTAAGAGAAGGAAGTTGGTAACTTTCTAGAAATCAGATCATGTCCCTGGGCCAAGAGTTGGCTTTGATATATTTAGTCATTGGGGAGTGTGGATAAACAGCTGTCTTTAGAATATAGCCAAGGGAAATGTGCTGACGAGCATAAATCTGGGTAGGGCAACGAAGCTCGCTAGCCACAACGAAGGAGCGTTGATGCAGCACCTAAGAAGGCTCCAACCAGTTTCCTTTCCCTGTCATTTTCCATATCCGCTCCCATAATTCTTCTCTGGCTGCCATGCCCATAAGCAATATCAGATCAGAAATGACAAATCACCTTCTTAAAACTTGTTCTAGGTGAATTAAAATCCAATTAACTTTTAATTTTTTTCATGTTCTTGGAAGATTTAAATGATAAGTCTAAAGCACTCTGCTTTGGTGATAGCTTTCAAAAACGTAAAGCAGGAACAGTAACAGATGATGGAATGGGCAAGGGACTTTGGGCCTAAACTTGGTTGGCTTACAAGTCCTTGTCTTCAAAAGACGTTCTTAAGGGTATATTTTATTGTCTTGCTTAATATTAGTACATTAATGTTACAATAATGCATTAATTATTGCTAAGAGCTTTGATATCAACACTAATTAGTACATTGATCTTTTGGGTTAGAAAAGATTTCTTCGTGCCTGCCTTGCTGTAAAGACTTGAACTTCCTTATCCCTTCCTTAAGCATTACATATGTGTGTTCTACAGTATTTAATGAGAATTATTCAATCACCTGTTTAGTTAAGTTTCTTTATGTCATCTCCTTGAGATTTTTAATCTCCATGTAAGACTATAGTTTTCTGCCTTTTGATTAAAAAAAAAACAAACCCAAAACGATGTCACAATTTAAGAAAAAAACAACAAAAACACCTTTTTTTAAGGGAAAGGAAAGAAAATGAAAGTTCAGTTTGGCCTGGGGAAGACAGCCCACCCAGTAAAGTACTTGCCATGTAAGCTTGAGGACCTGAGTATGATCCCAGCACCTGTGTAAAAATGAAAGCAGTGGTGATGGGCACCTGTGATCCAGGCGCTGGGAGGGCAGCTCATGCACAGAGTTCCGTTCATTCTTAGAAAATGAGTGAACTTGCAGGCAGTAGAACCTGACCGTGTGTGTTCTGGTAGCGTATCTACTTGAGTTTGATTTTCACCACTTTTGTGGTAGAGCAGGTCTGCTGAGGATAGGAAAGGTCTGGACGAATGAATTGGGTGGACCTGGGGCCAGTAAAAAGAAATGAGATCCTGGATATTAGGGGTTGACCAGAGTGTGGAATTGTGTAACACATTATGAATATGAATTCTGTTTTCTTTGTCTTAAAATGTTAAATTTGGACTTGATTTTCTTTCAACTTTAAGAATTCCAATCTTACAAATTGCCCATAGATTTAGGTAGAATTAATCTAAATTTAATACTATCACAAGCAATTTAGGAACTTTTTCCAATTAATTTCTGACTAATATGATTAAGAAAGGACAGAAAATTTCAAGCTGTAGAGAAGAAAGTGTCCTCTTAGTGCTGTGCTCCAGTGTGAACTTGACCGTTTGCAACCTGGGACTCAGGCTGTAGGAGGAGGAGTGAAAAAGCAGGGCCTTTCGGGTTCATTCAGTTCTTGTAGATTTATGAAGAAATGTTTGAAGAGCCTTTCTTTCTATTGGTTCTTTTTGTTTTTCTTTCTTTTTCGAGTCAGGCTCTTCCTGAATCCCCAGCTGGCCTGGAACTTGCTTTGTAGACCAGGCTGCCCTCAATCTCACAGAAATCTGCCTGCCTCTGCCTCCAAGTTCTAGGATTAAAGGTGCATACCACTATGCCTAGCTTTATTTTTTTTTTTTTAATTCATCAGTTCTCACATCTCAATGGAGAACTTTTGAAGAATTAACTACAATTTCTCTTCAGTTTTTTTTTAATAGACTCCATTTTCTATTACATTTATGACTAGATACATGCTGCTTGGGGTGTAAAATCACATTCAACATGAAGACCACTGAGTTCACGGTCATCCATGGATATAGGAATATCCCATTAGGGCCTGTTCACTTGTATCACAGAAATGATACTTGGATATTCCCTAAAAATACAGAAAGTAAATAAGTAAGGTGCCTTTGATTCGGGTAACCCAACAGCCCAAGAGTAAGATTTAGGTGAATCAGGAATCTGCCTTCATTTCTTTCCTATTTTCACTCATTTTTCCCAAGATTCTTCTTGTCAAGTGGTGACAAAAATAACGATCTGTATCACCCACCTAGCTCTCTAGCAGCCAAAGAGAGTGTAGATGAAAGATGAGTCTAAGACTGGTAGTTTCCCCCCTGTGCTTTTCCTAACCTCAGAGGAAGGCACTCTTTCCTTCAAATTATAGTAGAAGTCACATGGGAATGGCTCCTTAGCTCACCTTCCTCCGATTATCTTCCAAAGGAACTGAGCATTCTGCTCAGGAGGTAATTGTTCTCAAAGTGGCTGGACCTGGGTCACTCCACACCCCTGGAGGCATGGAGAAGTTACCAGGCAGTCAAAGAAGAGTGACATTGAAGAGGGAACAGAAGAATTATGGAGGAATCCACTTGCTTATGGGAAGGGGCAAGGAGGAAGTAGCTACGTGAAAGCAGGAAGGTGGCGTTATTGAAGTTCTTCTACTTCATTTTATCTCTGTATAGAATCTAACAGCCACAGATGAGAGAAAGCATGATACTGGCCTGTCTGCTGTTGACTTAACACAGTTATCCCCAGTTGTATCCGTTTTCCTACGAATGAAATAACTTTGTTCTTTTTTATGACTGAAACAAATTTCACAAAAATGTATGTAGCACATTTTCCATACCCATTCCTGGTAGAGGGATATGGAGGAGAATATGTTCAGTCTACAATATAAATGTACATAAATGTACATGAGCGTGAAAAGTGAAATATATTTGTGTGTGTGTGTGTGTGTGTGTGTGTGTGTGTGTGTGTCTTATGTTAGAACAGGATCCTGTACATTATTGTAATGTTTAACAGAATTACTCTGGTACCAATCTAAAGAGGATAGATAGAAAGATGATAGATAAATGATGGATATAGAAGTTGTTATCCTTATCAACCCCTTAAATATTATTTCAAGACCAGCTGCTTAGATTTTGGTAATCAGATCTACATAAGAAATATGAAACACTAAGCACTTAAATAGGAACAGAAGCAACGTAAATAAGCTAAAAATGAGAGTGACCAAATGGGAACAAAGAATAGATAGGAAAGTCAAGTAACTTCAGAGGGTGAAGAAAAAGACATTGAGTCTATCAATAAGAATTGAGACATTTAGAGAAAATAATGTTTGTAAAAGATATGTAGTGATTTACACCAATTGTGTTATTAAAACAGTAGATACCTCTCTTGAGCTCCATCTTTCCCTTTATGAAACTAAACTTTGGAAGAGTAGTTGCAGTCTTTAGCAGCCTAGTGAGGCCCACTGAGTTTTAGAGCACACACTCTTCATGGAATGAATGGCAGGAAAAAAGTGAAGCCAGAATTAGACACTGAAAAAAATGTCAGCATGTGGGGAATTGAGGAAAGAGAAACAAAAGGGACAAGAAGAGATTGATCCAAGACACGGATGAACAAAAGAAAGAGTGTGAAGGAGGAACAGGAAATGGTGGTAAAAATACTTCACCATTTGGTGATTGGGTCATTCTTGCTGTTTGAAAGATCTTCCCAAGCTAATTGCAAGCATTGGATTGGCTTTAAAAAAATGGAAATAGCAGTGCACTCCATGAAATTTTCTGATGAGAGAAGATTTCCAAGTCTCATTTCTGTACTCACCCATGGAGCCTCATCCATCCCCATGAATATTAGTTACTTTTCATTGCTGTGATAAAACACCATGACCGAAAGTAACTTATGGGTGAATTTATTTTGGCTTATGGATCCAGAGTTTTAGTGTCAAAATGGCAGGGAGGGCATGGCAGCAAGCAGCAGGAGGTTGAGGCTGGATGATCCCAGCTCAGCCACTCACAGGGAGCAGAGAAAGTGAACTGGAAATTTGGCAGGGCTCTAAACTTTCAAAGCCCACCCAGTGATGTCCTCCTCCAGTGAGGCTCTACTCTAGAGCTCCATATCCTCCCCACATTGTACCAAGTGGAGACCAAATCTTTAATATATGAGCTGTAGGGGGCATTTCTCGTATGTGCTGTTACTTCATGATTTCCAATCTAGCCTGTTATCCACACCAACTTAATTTCCCTAGAAGATTTTTCTTTTTTTAAAAAAATTTTACGTCATATCCCTCGGTGGCTTCCCATTACAACATGTACAAAGCAAAGTAATAAAGGCAATGGCCAAGGCATGATATGAAAGCCAGCCTCATGTCTGGGTGAACACTGTGTTGCTGGGCCTGCTATCATTAAGCTAACTGAATTGCATGTCATGCTGTTTGGATTATGTCTAGTATTTCCAGTCCATGTCATCTAGAATACTTTGGGTAAAATGTTTCTTGACCAACTTTCATTTCTTTCTTTTTCATTCTTTTGGTCATTGACTCAACAAATATTTAGATGTTTTCTGTGTACTTTTCAAATGAGGGGGAAAAACAAATGGGTTAGTGGCCTGCAAGAAATACATAAATAACAACCAAGGAAGTGCACAGAAAACCCACAGAGTGGGAGAAAATCTTCACCAGCAACACATATGACAGAGGTTTAACATTCAGAATATATAAAGAACTCAAAAAACAAAGAAAACAAGTGACCCAATTAAAAGATGGGCTAAGGATCTAAACAGAGTTCTTTCAAAAGAAGAAATAAAATGTCTAGGAACCATCTTTTAAAAGTGTTCAACATCATTAGTAAATAGGGAAATGCAAATTAAAACCACTTTAAGATTTCATCTTACCCCAATCAAGACTGGCTAAGATCAAGAGAATAAATGATACCAAATACTGGAGAGAATGTGAGGGGAAGGGGAACGCTCATCCACTGCTGGTGGGATTGCAAACTCATGCAACGCATGTGAAAAGCAGAAATAGACCTACCATTTGGCCCATTTATACCCTTCCTTGGCATATACCCAAAGGATTTAATGCTATAAATGAACCTACCATTTGACCCAGTTATACCTTTCCTTGGTATATACCCAGAGGACTCATCCTATGGCAGAGTTACTTGCACATCATATTTGTTGCTGCTCTTTTTACAATGGCTAAGAGATGGAAACAACCAAGTGTCCCATAGCTGATGAGTGGATAATGAAAATGTGGGGGTAAAGGGAAAGTAGAAACCTGAGAGAGAACAGTAGGAGATAGGTGTTACTAAGGGAGAAATGGTTAAAATGGGCTTTTTTAATGGAAGGGGTGGAGGGTTATACAAGGGACTTTGGGGATAAGGAAAGAAGGAGCTCAGAGGAGTTGAACTATAGGAGACTGGTATTACCAAGGGAGAAATGGGGAAAATGGGGACACTTTAGATGGGGAACACATGGAGGAAGGGTTATACAGGGAAAGAGGGAAAGGAGAAATAAATAATGCCTAGCTAGTGTAAAAAACCTGAAGGAATCATATTAGTCCAAAAATCTAATGACAAATTACACATATAATATCTCTACATGAGTCCATGTATATAGAACTACAGAACAGAAACAGTTCCAGACAGGAGAAACTTTCCTTTGAGTTGGCCAGTGTAATCCAAAAGACTCCCAAAATTATACAAGCTATTGCTACAGCCCTCTATTACCTCCCAGAACTTGAAGGTAAGACCCTGTTGCTGAAGACAGCACATACTTTGGAGACAGGATTTGAGGCAATGGAGCTGGAACTGACCTGGAAGCCACATTCTCTGAAGACTAACTCTCATAGCTTTGGAGATCATGATGCGAACTGCTAATAGAGAGTATCAGTCAATGGCCCAACACCAGCTTCAAGACCAAATAACCACATCAATGACCAGCACAGCATACGACATTGGTACTTTTATTTTGGGGGCAATAAACAGCCACCTAATTGGACTAAAAGCCCACTCAATAGGAGGAAACTCATGTGGAACTGTAAATACAGTCAAATACATATGACTATATCTTAGAGAAAACCCCAAGACTGTCACATCCCTAAACTAATGTAATTTCTTAGTATGTGCAAAATGTGTGCTCTTATATTTACAGACAGATATCCCAGTCACCACTCATCTTTTGCACCAGAGTCTTTTACAGAGTACCACAACTGGTCACATACAGATACTGTGAATTGCCCAAGCCTAAGTGGCATATGTGTATAGCTGAAGGCTATATAACAAGAAACAGTGATTCCATGTGTATAGCTGAAGGCTACATAGTAGGAAACCGTGCCAGACAGAAGAAACCTTACAATGGATCCTCTACACCTAAGGCTCATAGATCATAGAACAAGGGGTAAAGAGGACACTAATGAATATCTCATTTCTCACTGATGAACCCCCCTCATGCAGCAGAGGCCCAGGAAGACAAAAGGTCGCAAACGGCCAAAGCCTAGAGAACAGGAGTCTGCAGAATGCTAATCCTTGGACAGGACTCCTATATTAAACTTCACCCACCCAGGGCTCAGGGACCATTGCTGTAAGAGCCAGGGAGAAGGTCCATCACCATATGGAAATAGAGTCCAACAAGCACCTGGGACCTTGCTCATACGGACGTACAGCAATGGTGTCAGCATGTACAAGACCCATGGAAATCAAGCAGACAAAAACCCAGCATAGAACTGGGAAAGTGGAAAATAAGACTCCAATCTTAGCTTAAGAAATATTGGCAACTGATGACTGCTGGGTGAGAAAGAGCTGATGTTCCTAAAGTGACTAGATAAGCTGACTAGACCATAGTAGATGAACTTGCACTGAGGGACATCTGGGTGCATTAACAACACAATTAGGCCTTAACACAAATGACAGAATGTTTGAATTCCTTTGGGGAGCTATGGGAGAGTGCCAGTGGAATGGGGTTATAAAGATGATTAAGATCAATTAGATGATCTGTATGAAATACACTAAAATTCAATTGAAAAAAAATAAAGCCGTACATAAATCAATCCTAGACTATAGTCACTGACAAGGTGTGGCCTTATATTAGCATTTGTGTTTTCACTACTATATCTTGCTCTGTATTCTGGCTTTATAAAATATATTGACAAGGTATTTATTTATATATTTATTTATTATATATTTATTTATTTTTGAGATATGGTCTCCTGTAGCCCCAGCTGGCCTAGAACTCATTGAGTAGACCAGGCTGACCTCAGTTGCACAGAGATCCACTGCCTCTGCCTCCAAAGTGCTGGGATTAGGTATCTTCCCCCTTAAAATTTTTTTTTACTTAGAATTTCATACATGCATATAAGGTGTTTTGATCAAATCCATGCCCACTCCCTTCCCTCCCTCCCTCCCTCCCTCCCTCCTTCCTTCCCTCCCTTTCTTCTTTCTTTTAAATGAGGGTTTTTGCTACTCTAACATTCCCCACTCTGAAAAGGTAACACTTAAATCTTTTAGGGATTAGATAAGCGCTCCCAAATACTTTGTCATTTTTGGCCTTTGGAACAGAGTATGTTGCTAAGAGGCCCAAAGACATTTTGACTTTTAGCCAAGAAACTGGCTACTTTTCTCTGGGGACTTTTCAACCTAACTGCCTAGCCAGTTCCTACCTCCTAGCCTTATCACACCATCCTCTGAAGAGGTTACCCAAATTGCCAATAGGGAATCGGGATGCAGACCATTCTGGCTTCTTCCATGCTTATCAGGGGCACAGAGTGAGGCAGTTGGAGTACCCCTTCAGTGGTTCTATCTAAAAGACTTCCAAATTGCATAACTCTTGTCTGTAGGGAGAAATGAAAGTCCTTGACTGGTGAATAGGGTATGTGAAGAAGAAGTAAAGGCAAGAGTAGTTAGCATTACAAGTTCTAGAGAGGGAACCAGAAAAAAGCCAGAACAGGGCAGTTTTCAAATTTTCACATCAGAGTCCATTGGGATTTCTTGACGAGAGCTTCCAAAAGCATCCCTCTATTGGGTTCCTCCTCAGTTTTCTTTTAGTTGCCAAAGCTGGACTTGAGAGTGATGGACTCAGGATTTATTTTCAGGTGCTTTGATAGATGTTGGAGTGGCTAGAATCATTGTCAGTTCTCTTTCAAAGGCTTCTAGATAGTGGGAGAAAACAAATTGAGCCATCGTTTTAAAACAGTGAGTTATCTCCCTTAGCTACAAGTGGGCACTACAGTATTTCAGGCTTAGGCTTTCTCATTTTTTCTGTTTTGGAAAATATCTCCATTCGCATGTCCTTTTAACATCTTCTGCATTCTCATTTTCGTTTTTAATAATTATGAGACATAATAACATTAACAAATAAAATTTTCATCTGTTTTGAGATTTCTTTTCCTGGGGATACTAAGCAGTGCTTATCCCCTTTTAAGGTTCTAGTGTCAAACCAATATTTGACTAACGTTTTCCTGGGGAACCAATGAATTTACTGAGCTTACTTTCAAAGATGACTGAGCGGTTGCTGAGGTGTATCAATGACCTTGGGGTTTGCACACTGGAAAGACTTTACCTAGCATGGATCAAGGCTTCTCTTCTTAGCCTTCCCCAGATTATATACTTTAGTCCTCCCCAAATCCAGGATTCCATGTGTGATTAGGGCAAAATTAAATACAGTTGGCTGGGAAGAGTGTCTGGATACTCTGGTGAGGACCCACTGACCCTGCTTGCTCCTCGTAATGATGGAGCACGATCATCAACAAGTCCAACTGTGACTATGTTTAGCGATCAGGCGCAGCCAAAGTCATGATGATGGTAGTTATTTCATGCAGAAGAGACTGTTGTATAGCATCATCTTATTAAAAGGACCTGGAATTTAAAAGGATTTGGTGCTATGAGCCACATATGGGAGAATATACATCATTTGGTTTTCTGAGTCTGTGTTACTTCATTTAGTATAACAGTTTCTAGATCCATCCATTTACCTGCAAATTTCATTGTTTCATCTTTCTTTACTGCTGAATAGAACTCCATTGTGTAAATATACCACATTTATGTTAACCACTCATCAGCTGAGAGGCACTTACCAATTGAGGGACACTTAGGATGCTTCCATCTCCTAGCTATTATGAAAAGAGCAACAACAAACATGGTTGTACAAGTGTCTCTAGAAAAGGATGAGTCCTTTGGGTATATGCCAAGGAGTGGTGTAACTGGGTCATATGGTAGATTCATTTTTAGTTTTTTAAGAGTTCTCCATACTGTTTCCCATAGGGCTTGCACAAGTTTGCAATCCCACCAGCAGTGAATGAGCCTTCCCCTTTCTCCACATCCTCACCAGCATTTGGTATCATTTGTTCTCTTGATCCTAGCCAGTCTCATTGGGGTAAGGTGAAACCTTAGGGTGGTTTTAATTTGCATTTCCCTAATTACTAATGATGCTGAACACTTTTTAAGATGTTTCTTAGTCATCTTCATTTCTTCCTTTGAGAACTGTTTAGATCTTTAGCCCATCTTTTAATTGGGTCATTTGTTGTCTTGATTCTTTGTTTTTTGAGTTCTTGGTATGTTCTGGATATTAAGCCTCTGTCAGATGTGTCACTAGTGGAAATTTCTTTTGCTGTACAGAAGCTTTTTAGTTTAATGAGGTCCCACTTGTTGATTTTTAACCTTAATCCCTGAGCAGCTTCTGTCCGATTTAGAAAATCCTTTCATACACCTATATCCTGTAAGTTACTGTAAATATTTTCTTCTAATAGTTTCAGGGTTTCCAATTTCACATTAAGGTCTTTGATCCATTTGAAGTTGACTTTTGTGCAAGGTGAAAGGTAAAGATCTAGTTTCATTCTTCTACAAGTGGAGATCCAGTTTTGCCAACACCATTTATTGAGGATACTGTCTTTCCTCCATTGTGTGTCCTTGGTACCTTTGTTTAATATCAGGTGGCTGGAGTGGATTTGGGTCTTCAGTGATGTTCCATTGATCTGTGCATCTATTTTTGTGCCAGTACCACACTGTTTTTATGACTATAGCTCTGTAGTATACTTTGAGATCTGGTATAGTAATCCCCCCAGTGTTTCTAATTATATGAAATATCTCATGGGTATTTTGATTGGGCTTGCATTAAATCTATATATTGCTTTTGGTAGGAAGGTCATTTTTGCTGTATTAATTCTTCAAACACATGAGCTTGGGAGGTCTTTCCATCTACTGGTGTCTTAATCTCTTTAACGATTTAAAGTTTTCATTGTAGAGTTCTTTGGTATCTTTGGTCAGATTTACATATATATATATTTGGCAGCTATTTTGAATGGAAGCATTTCCCTGTACTCTTTCTCCAATTGCTTGTTATTGGTATATAGAACTGTTACTGATTTTTGTGATTTATTTTGTAACCTGCTACTATACTGAAAGTGTTGATCAGTTCTTTTGGGGGTCCCTGCTGTTAAGGTTGCAGTCCTCCATGTCTGGATAGCTCTAAGGGGCTCTGCACAATATGGAAGGATTCCCTTTCTCAGCGGGGGTCCTCCTCCTCTCTGCCTGACTTACCTGGAAAGTGCCACCAAGCATGGATGCCTGACCTTATTTGGAATGTGACCTTTGGCATAGTTACCTGCAATAAAACTACCCCCAGGTTTTTTCTATATGATAATTAGACATTGCCCTATAGTCAGATGATAGGATCCCCCTGCCACATGTATAAAGCATATTATGAGCACCTATCAGCTGAGGCTTTGGCTGCTGCCTCCACACTATAGTTTTCCTTACCCCCACTGAATAAACAGAGCTGTATCGCTGAATATGCCTCACTGGAAAGTCTTTTCTGTTGTGCTCACTGGCTGTCCTGACCCTGTTCGTAGCTTCTGCTCCCTTTGTCCTCGTGGATCGGTGGCCAACGGCTCTCGAGGGGAGGGAGAGATCCACAAGTTCTAGGAGTTTTCTGGTGGAACTTTTGGAATCTCTTAGGTATAGTAGTATCATATCATCTGCAAAAAGTGAGTTTGACCTCTTCTAATTAGTTTTCCTTTAATTCTTTAATTTCCTTATCTTGTCTTATTGTTTCAGTAAGACTTTCAAGCACTATGTTAAAGAGGAGTGTAGATAGTGGACAGCCTTGTTTGGTTTCTAATTTTAATGGCATAGTTTCCAGTTTTTCTCCATTTAGAATGATATTGGCTGTGGATTCATTGTATATGGCTTTAATTATGTTGAGGTATGTTCCCTCCAGTCCACTTCCCTCTAGGACTTTGAACATAAATGCATGCTGAATTTTGCTAAAAGCCATTTGTGCATCTATTGAGATGACAATGTGGTTTTTGCCTTTGAGTCCATTTATATGATCAATGATGTGTATTGACTTGCATATATTGAACCATCCCTGCATCTCTGGAATAAAGCCTACTTGATCATGGTGAATGATCTTTTTTTTGTACATCTGTTTGCGGTTTACAGGTGTTTTGTTGAGAATTTTTGCATCTATGTTAATTAAGGATATGGGTCTCAGTCAGGAGGCTTTGTATTGTTGTTTTGATTTCCTTATATGTTATGGGTCTGTTTAAACTGTTGATCTCTTCTTGGTTTAACTTTGGTGGTTCCCATGCTTTTAGATATGCATCCATTTCTTTTTGATTTTCAAATTTAGTATAGTTTTTTTTAAAATATTCCCTTACAATGTTCTGGGGTTTTGGGGCGTCTGTTGGGATGTTTCCCTTTCATCTCTGATTTTGGTGATTTGGATTTGCTCTTTTTTTCTTTTTGGTTAACTGGGCTAATGGTCTGTCTCTCTTGTTTAGCTTTTCAAAGAACCAGATCTTAGATTCGTTGATTCTTTGTGTTGTTTTCTTTGTTTCTACTTCTATTTTGATTTTTGTTATTTCTTTTCTTCTGCTGGGTTTTGGTTTCATTTGTTCTTGCCTTTCCAGTGTCTTGAGTTGTACTGTTAGGTCATTTATTTCGGTTCTTTCTAATTTTTTAATGTAGGCACTTAGAGCTATAAATATCACTCTGGACTTCTTTTAAAGTGTCCCACAGGTTTTGCTGTGCTGTATTGTCCTTTTCCTTGAATTCCAGGAATTCTTTTATGTCTTTCTTAAATTCTCCTCTGAACCACTCATTGTTTAGGAATGTGTTGTTTAATTGCCATGAGTTCTTATAGTGACTAAGGATTCTTCCAGTGTTGATTCTGAGCTTTATTGCACTTTGGTCTGATAAAATGCATGGAATTTTTTCATTATTTTTTTTTCATTTTCTTTTTTTTAAAATTTTATTTAATAACCACATGATTAGAAGAAGCATTTCATTACATCTTTAACATATTCAGTAACAATTTCCAGAGCAAGGATACATCTCTTTCAAAAGTGGCTATAAATTTTTAGGTTCACAGCTGAATTAATATGGTTATATATTATTGAACTCAGTATAACCCCTGTAAGACATAAAATTGAATGGAATTATTTCATTATTTTTGTATTTGTTGAGGTTTGTTTTGTGGCCCAGTATGTGGTCAGTTTTTGAAAAAGTTTCATGAGGTGCTGAGTAGAAAGTATATTCTTTGGTGCTGGGGTGGAATATTGGATAGGTGTTTGATAGGTCCATTTGATGTATGGTATCTTTTAATTCAGATGTCTCTTTGTTTATTTTTTGTCCATTTGACCTGTCTAATGTAGACAGTGGTGTATTGAAGTCCCCTACTATTACTGAGTTGGGGTTAATCTGTGTCTTAAAGTCCTGTTGTGTTGTTTTTATGAATTTGGGTACACCAGAGTTTGGTGCATATATTTTCAGCATTGTAATATATTCTTGGTTAGTTGTTCCTTTGACCTGATTATTTTTAATTTGAAGTCTATTTTGTCCAATATTAGAACTGCAACCCTTGCTTGTTTCTTAGTGCTATTTGCTTAGAATATTCTTTTCCATCCTTTCACCTTAAGGTAGTGCCTATCCTTGATGGATTTCTTGCAGACAGCAAAAGGATGGATTTTGTTTCTTAATCTATTCACTTAGCCTCTGTCTTTTGACTGGGGAGTTCAGTCCATTGATATTTAAAGTTGGTATTGAAAGATGTGTATTGGTTGCCATGGTTTTGATTGCTGTTTGTGTTCTCTGTCTAATTTTGTGGTTCCCCAATTATACCTTTATTTATTTTCTTTTGTTGTCCCTGGGGTATAGTTGTTTCTTTCTCTATTCTTTGTATTGCTTCAAGTTTTCTTTGAAGGGATGGTTTCCTGGACCTGTATTCTTTCAGGCTATTTGTGTCATGGAAGATTTTTCTTTCCTCCTCAATTCTAATAGACATTTTTGCTCAGTAGAGTATTCTGGGCTGGCATCTATTGTCCTTAGAGCTGGAAATACCATGGTCCAGGGTCTTCTGCCTTTCATTGTTTGCATTGATAAGTCAGCTGTAATTCCGATGGGCTTTCCTTTATACATGGCTTGTTGTGTTTCTTTTTGCTGCTTTCAGTATTCTCTCTTTGTTCTGTACATTTAGTGTTTTTACTATGATATGCCTTGGGGAGTTTGTTTTGTGGTCCTGTCTATTTGGTGTTCTATGTGCTTCTTGTATTTGGATGGGGATATACTTTCCTTAATTTGGGGAATTTTTTTCTACAATCCTCTTTAAGACCTGCTCAGTACCATTAACCTTAAATTCTGCTCCTTCCTCTATGCCTAAGATATGTAGATTTGGTCTTTTCATGGTGTCCCACATTTTTTTCTATATTCTATTCCTGTGTTGTTGTTTTTTTTTTTTTAATTTTCCATAATCTTTGCTTGAGTGGTCCAGTTCTTCAGCTTTATCCTCCAGTGTTGATATTCTGTTTTCCATTTCATTCATTGTAGTGGTGAGACTTTCCCCTGTTGTTTCAAGTTGACTTAATGAATTTTTCACTTCCTTCTTCATTTCACCCTGAATTTTCTTCAATGTTTCTGTCTCTTTTGTGAATTCATTCAGAAGTTCATCCCTATCTTCTTTTATTTCTTTGATTTGTTTGTTCCTTTGTTCTTTAAATTCATTGAATTCCTTGATCACGTTTACAATTGTTCTTTTAAGTTCTGTATCCTGGGTTAGGTCTAGAAAGTTCTCTTTGTAGAACTCTTCTACAGGACTGGTAGAGTTTGTGTGGGACTTAGTGTCTTGGCTTTCCATTGTAGTATTCTTTTGTTATGATTTTCACATGTGAATTTCTTTTGTTGTTTGTGATTCTGATATGAAAATTAAGTTGAAATTTGCCTCTCTTTGTGTTATTGCTGTGCCTTGGTCCTTTTCTTATTGGTTATGTAAAGCTGGTTGGTCCAGGTTTCAGGCTCTCTCAGGTTTTATTTTGGAGGAACTGATGGCTTCACATCAGCTACTTAGCTCCCACAGAAGCTCATCATGTTTCAGTGAGGTACACTCAGGCCTCCTTCTAAGGTTTGGACCCTTACTAGTGGGAACTCAGCACAACATTTTGGAAGTTCCCTAATGGGGGCGGACCAATTTTGGGACTCTCAGGTGGTCTGATGAGTTCTCAGCCTCTATGTCAGAAGGAGGCTAGAACAGGCACTATGGGGTCTGCTGAAATCTCAGCTTTATCCTATCAAATGGGCAGAGGTGTCCCCTGGGGCCTTGGGAGGGGCTTATGTAGTCCCAGTTAGACAGTTGGGTAAGGCACGATTTGGGGACGCTCACCACCACATGGGGGCAGGATCCAGGTCCTCTCAGGCAGTCTCCTGAGTTCTCAGCTCCTATGCAAGAGGGAGGCCAGAACAGGCACCGGGATCTTTCTTTTAATAAGACAAGATGTACCGTCCTCCCTGAAGCTGCCTTATTGCTCTTTTAGTTACAGAAAAGATGTTCAGTATGCTTCCCTATTTTGAATCATATATTTATATGTACAAATGGTGTGTGTGTGTGTGTGTGTGTGTGTGTGTGTGAGAGAGAGAGAGAGAGAGAGAGAGAGAGAGAGAGAGAGAGAGGTGTTTCTTTTACCTTACTACCTCATTGAACAATTCATGCCATTTCACTGTCCTGTTTCAGACATTTTAATTCTGACTCTTCATATAACACTTACTTTGAAAGCTTTTGTGGTTCACACACAATCCTTTCTGTTATCTTCCCTGCTTATTCTTTTCCCTCTGAATTCCCACTGAAGTTTTTAGTTTTCTTTTTGTTGTTGTTATCAATCATATCTCCTTAACATTATTTTAGGGTTTTTTTCTTTCCTCCCTTTGGCAGAAGCCCATTTCTTTCCTATCTACATAAGAGAGTGTGTGATCTGTGACATGAGTCTCACTGGTGAAACTTAACATTGGATTCTTCTTCTGATCTTCAGCTTTAAAGTTCACAGTGACTTCCACCCGCATTTCTGTGATGACATGTATATGAACTTGGGTGTTTGTACAGTTCTTTGCCTGTCTCCAGTTTGTTTTCTCCTGTAAAAAATGTAGGTCAATTTGAAAAGCAATTCACATTGTATCTGAGGTTAAAGTTTTCTCCTGCTTTTCCAGATTTTGTTCAAAACCACCTCTGGCATTCTGGTAAAAGTTCCAAGAAATTTTTCTTCCCAGTAGTGATAGGACAAATTATTTTCTTGCTCAGAGTCAATGTTGACTTTATATCCTTGGTTCAGAGAGTGAAATTCTCTTTTCCTACCTCATCTATGTAACTAGTTCATCAATTCTTGTATCTCCCTTTCTACTTAAATGTTCTTTCAGCCAAAAGAAATGAAAACTGTATCAAAGCCCTTCAGTTCCTTGTCTTGGACATTAGAATCAATGCAGACATATTTTAGTTTTTGCACTGTATTAGGCATTGCCAAGTGAATCAGAAAAATAACGAGTGGATTTGAAAAACCACTCAGGTCAGGTATATACGTATTTACCATAGGAAACTAAGCGCACTTTGATCTGTTGAGTCAGATCTGCATAGCAGATGACAGGAATTCACCGGTAGTTACTTCTGAGATCAAGAATGAAAGTCCTCAAACCCGAAGCTGTCTGTGAATTCCCTGTTTCCTCCAAAGCAGTGGCTTCCGTATTGTTTTGTCCATGACCCTCCATGTATGTTAGCAGTACACACACACACACACACACACACACACACACACACACACACATTCATTTCATACATAATTATGACAGAAGCAAGTTTTACGAAATAATATTTGACTTATGCCAGACTGCAATTAAAAACAGTATTAATATTTTTCTATATAATGATGAAATGCAGACTAAATTAGCACCACACTCTAACCACATGAGCTGACTGGCCACATGAATAAATGAATATAGTGGTCTGTTAATGCTTGCTGTCACACACTTTGAAAACCTCTTCAGGTGAGATTTTGGAAAGTGTTTTACTGTCAGAAATCTGATCTCTTCCAGTGGTTTCCAAAGCTTGTACAAACATATTTGATATATATTAAATATATAGACTTTTGAATTGTATCTCGAAGAGCTTCTGGTTATTGTTGTGTTTTGGGATCCCTGGTTCAGACATAAGTAGTCTCATAGAAGTGACTCAGAGGCCATCTCAGGAAAGCGTTGGCTCTGTGCTCCTGGAGAGCTCCTGCTTTTCCTTCTCCCTCTGTTCATTTTCACACTCACCTGTTCTCCATGTCTCTTCTCATTGAAAAATTTTTAAGTAGTATGCACAGTATTAGGTTCCTTTATGGCATATGTGTTGTTGGCTGTCCTGATCTTTCCATCCTTGCTGCCCTGCTTACATTCTTCCACCTGCCATTGTTGTCCTTTGTCTCTGATATCTTCTGCGTCCTGCTGCATGCCCTCTTCTCAACACCACGTTTCCCTCTTTGCTAATTTCATAGTCTGTAGCCACAATCGCCCCCCTCCCCGACTTGTATACATACATAGGAACATTAAACCAGGATCCACATATGAGAGAGAACGTGCAATCCTTGTCTTTTTGGATCTGATTTACCTTGCTTAATATACTATATTTCAGAGGCATCCATTTTCCTGAAAATTTTATTATTTCATTTTTCTTTAAAAGTGAATAAAATTCCTCTGTGTCCATATAATACATTCTTATTATCTGTTATCTATTGATGTCATCTGTTATCGATCATCTAGTTACAAACATGGATGTGAAAGTATCTCTGTGCTTGGATACAGAGTCCTTTGGTTATATGTCCAGGAGTGTGACAACTGGATCATATAGAAGTTCTGTTTTTAACTTTTTGACAACTTCATACTGATTTCTGTAATGGCTGTAACAATTTGCATTACAACCAACATTGAGTAGGAGTTTCTCTTTCCTCACCTCCTATCCATTCTTTATGC
>NW_008336391.1:360832-370325 GCF_000622305.1 Nannospalax galili
TGCCAGGCAGTATGTTCCCCTGTTTTATCATCTTTTTCTTCTGGGTTTCATTTTTTTTTATTTAATTCTCCTGTGCTTACTATATATGGTAATTTTTGTTATGAATCAGAATTTAGAGGAGTGATTTTTCAACTACTTTCTTTGATCCCCACATTTTGCTTCCGCTGGGAGAGCTTAGTATCAGATAGAAGAAGTGAGATTATAGATGTACCAGCTGCCCATCCTTTGTCACCAGTAAATTGAGGTGGGCAAGGACGATGCTGAGGGGAGCAAACTGATAGCAATTGAAAATAGACTTTTAGGTTTGCCTTTGGAGGTGCCCACCTCATGCGCCTAATGATTTTCTTCTTCTAAACCTAGTATGTATTCAAGAAACAACTAAAACATCTTGGTCTGATAAGATGGATCAGACCATCTTAAATAAACTGGATGATTCTTAAACAAATAAAGAATACAAATACAAATGGCCAATAAGCAGGTGAAGAATATTTCCTCATCTTAGACATCAGGGAAATGCTAATTCAAAGTATATTGTGATTCATCTCACCTCAATCAGAATGTTTGTCATGAAGAAAAGAAATGACAACAAATGCTGGCTAGAACATGGAACTCTTACACACTGCTAGTGAAAATGTGAGCTAGTGCAGCCACTATGAAAATGAGTGTGGAAGTTCCACTGGAAAAAAGCCCTTAAAGTAGACTATGATTCAGGGATACCGTTCTTGGCTACCCCAAAGTAATCCAAGTCAACATACCACATCCATGTTTGCTTCAGTATCATTCATAACAGTAAAGATATGGAATCTTCCTACATGTCCATTTACAAATGAATGGATAAAGTGCGATGTATACACAATGGAGTTTTATTCAGATACAAAGAATGAAATTATGTCATTTTCTGGAAAATGAATGGACTCAGAGGTCATTGTGTAAGTGAAATAAGTCACAGAAAGATCAACTGTTTTCTCTCATGCAGATTCTAGATATAAAAGTATGCAAACATATTTAATACATTCCTACCTCATACATGTCTATAAATATGTATAACATGAAAGCAGAAGCAACCAGCAGGAACGGTGAGGGGGATATAAGACAGCAAGGGCGTGAGGGCAAACACCAGTAAGATGTACTGATGCACATGTGTCGAATGTTGTCATGAATCCCTTGCTTTGTGCCTGTGAAGAGCGTTTAAAAGTTTGTGGGGTCAGTGGAGCTGGCGACAAATCTGGTTCAAGAGATTAGATTGGATGATTTCTGGTTTTGGCATGTACTTCTTGAATTAGTTACATCTTGAAAATGGTAATCCACTGTCAGATCCATGGTTAAGAAAGGCATGCTTCTGTTCTGGAAGATGTCTCTTCACTCTGATGGTGATTTCCTTTTCTGTGCAGAAAACTTTAATTTTATCTAAATCCATTGGTCAGGTTTTGCTATTATTCCTTGAAATATATGAATCCTTTTCAGAAAGTTCCAATTTGTGATTGTATCTTAAATTGTTTTGTGTATGTTTTCCTGTAGCAGTTGCAGGGTTTCATGTTTTACTTTAGGGTCTTTGATACACGTTGAACTGATTTTTATATAGGGTGAGAGATAGGGATCTAGTTTCATTTTACAAAGAGGAGTCAGGTCTCCAGCACCATTCATTGGAGATGCTGTCTTTTCTCCTCTATGTGCTTGGGGCTATGTGCTTGGGGCAAATTTGTTGGAAAGCAGGTGTGTGTAGCAGTGTGAGTTTAATTCTGAGTCTATTCCCATAGGCTCCATGTCTTATTTTTGTGTTAGTTTCCTGCTGTTTTTGTTATAATGGCTCTGTAATTTAATTTGCCATTAGATATTTTGCTGAAATGTCCTATCTTTTTATCTTCAATTTTGTTCTTTCTTGGGGGGGGGCATCTTAAAGTTTTCACTGGAGTGGTCTTTCACTTCCTTGGCCAGGCTTATTCCTAGGTCTTTAAATTTTTGAAGGAGGTGTGATTAAGAAATTCTCCTGATTTCTTCCTTGACAAGTGTATAGATAAGTTGCTAATGATTATATATTTATTTATATTCTTCTGTTTGCTGAAAGTGTTTATCAGATCTAGGAGTTTTCTGATAGATCATATTTGAAAATATGGATAATTTAACTTCTTTCCTTTCCTATTTTTTTTTTCTTGGCTAAGATTTTCAGGGTTTTCAGGACTTCATTAATTTTTTTGTGTATGTTCATTAAACAAATTTGTGTATATCTTACTATTCTTTTTTTATCCATTTTTGTTATTAGAGTAGTAAAAGCATTACGGAGTTAGTTTGTATTCCTTTGTTGCCTGCTTTACAGAGTAGTTGAAGGGCCTTGGTGTTTGTTCTTGTTTCACAGGTTGGTGGAACTTGGCAGTGAACACATCTTCCCTGGTGTGTTGTCGATGACTATGATTGCTGTCTCATTGCTCAGCATAGTCTAAGTTATGTCTTGATTTAATTTTGACTTGATGTCTTCTTAACCAATACAGTTTCCCTGCTTTTTTTTTTTTTTTTTTTAGCTTCCATTGACTTAGTACTTTGACTTTCCTGCATTCACTTCCAGTGTATCTACCTCTGTCCCAGTGAGCTATGCTTCTTGTAGACAGCAAACAGTTGATTCTTATTTTCTAATCCAGTTAGTCAGCCGAAATCTTTTAATTGGAAAGTTATAGTTGTTTACATTGAGAGGGCCTTACCAATTCCTGTAATTTTGTTGGTTGATTTCCTGATTGGTATGTTCTTTCTTTTCTACTCTTTTTGAGTTTGATGGTTAACTGAAGTGTACATGATTAATTCTTCCCTAGCTCTCCTTTGTTCATCTGTTCTCATGAAATGTATTCATTCCTGGGCACCAGTGGCTAAGACAGCTTCTCCTCTTCCTCCCTGTAGCATTCCTTCTGCAGTGCTGGCTTCCTGATCATGAATTGCTCTGTGTTTGTTTTGAAGTGACTTTGTTTCTATATCAACTTCAAATATAACTACTGGATAAAATAATCTTCAGTGACAGTGATTTTCTTCTAAGTTTTGACCTTTGCTTCCCTGGCTTTTAGGGTTTTTTGAAAAAACTGTTATTCTGATACATTTGCCTTTATAATGGAGTTGGCATTTTCCCCTTACTGCTTTTAATATTGTTTCTTTTATTTTTAGTGTTGGCAGTTTAATTATAATGTGTCATGGACGGGTTTCTCTGTGGTCTTGTGGATTTGGGATTCTAAACAAGTCTCGTATGAATATCCATTTCTTTCCCTATATTTGGGAAATTTTCTACTGTAATTTTGCTTTACTAGATTTTCTGTACCTCTAATTTTTATTTCAGCTCCACTCTGTATCTGGAGATGCTTAAATTTGGTGTTTATTTTATAACCCAGAATTATTATATGGTACAGTAATGTTCATTTATGTTGCTTTTCTGTATTGATGTTTGAAGGTTGTGTTTCCTCAGTCTTGATTTCCATTCTTTCTTCTTCCTGATCTTGTCTTTTAATAATGCTTTTTTTTTTCTGTATCTTCTAAATTTTTTTTTCCTTGAGTTCTTCACTTCCAACATTTTTGATTTTTTAATCTTAATTCCTTGCTAATTTTTTTTTCTCATGTTGCTGACTTTCTCTTCTACATTGTGGACTTTTTTCTGTGTCCTGAATTTATTACCTTTCTTCATTTTGTTGTTCATTTTTTCTTTAACTCCTACTCCAGAAGCTCAGCACTGAGTTTTGAAGTAGTCATATTTGTGTCCTCCTAGAAACAATAATTTCTGAAAGATAATTTATCAGGACATAGGAGTGAACTGAATGAGAAACTTCATTTTTAGCTTATATTCTGTCTACTAAACTCTGAAATAATTCTAGAATTATTAAAGTCAAGAATTATAAAAATATAATTTTATATATATTTAGTTTGTGCAAGGTCTAAGAACCACACTGTAGGATTATGAATAATGTCTCCCTCTACAGAACTGCATCATCATAATGCAAATGTTGCGAACTTGTCTAAAACGAGACAACTAGTCCTTTGATCCAGGTTTTCTCAATCCTCATACTATTGATGTTCTGGAATGTATAATTCTTTTGTGGAAAGATTGTGCTGTGCACTGTAAGTTTTTTGTCCTTGTTGCTTACCTGTGCCACTAGATGCTAATGACACACCTCCTCTCTTCTGTCATAACAATTAGAAATATCTTCAGATATTGCCAGATTTTGCCTTGTTGGACACCACTGCAGTGGCAGGTTGCAAAAGGTATCTTGATAGCCATCCTTTTATTTAAGGATCAGTAGAGGTGAGACGATCAGTATACAGCTTACTTTGGAAAATACTGTATTTCAAGAAAAAGAAAATAAAAGTATCTAAAGACCTAGAAGACAAACAGCCTTAAAAACAATGTTCTGTAAGTTCCAAGAAGAAAAGGTTCAGAGTATTTTATATTCTATACTCAGCAGAATGCAAGGCCTTATCTAAGAGGGTTTCAAAGAATAGGAATAGAAATTCCTGCAGAGTAAATTGTCTGAAGACCTGGGAGATGGCTCAGTGGGAAGAAGTGCTGTGCATAGGGCTAAGTTCAGTCTCTGGACCTTACCAGGCAGCAGGAGACACCCCACTCCCAAGAGCTGTCCTTTGCTCTCTTCACACATGCCGTGGCACATGTATGCCTGCACACACAGTAAATTAACAAACAAAAATAAATAGACTGTGAAAAGAAAACAGGAAAAAGGAATAAAAAGTACAGAAGGAGCTAAGCAGGTTATGTGCGGTGTTACTAAGCCACATTACAGTTATGTAAAGAATCAGCCTGTTATCATTAAGTCCAAGAGTGGACTAAACTCTGAGAATCACTTGTTCCTTCTGATCTCTCACTGAACTGGCTCCTGAGCCTGACTTCGCCCATGCTTTTATTCAAACAGTCTCTTCAGCAGGAATTGGGGAACTATAAGCTTCAATCAACCCTTATCAGAGAATTTTGCCCATTGATCTATAGGCCTATACTATATACACAAGGTCAAACATGCATCTTGGTTCTCACTGCTTGCAGTAAAGAACATGAATATGGATATGCTGTCTTTAGTGCTTTGATATGCTAATTCAAGCTTACAGGCATTTGTTCACTGTCTTTGATGGAAGCCCCAGTGGGATCCTGGAAATCAAGCTCCTGTGCCCAGGCCACAAGAACACATGGCTCAGTGAGCTTGTTTGCATTATAAACAATAGCTTTTTGGTGCAAGGTTAGGTAAAAGTCATTTGTCCAGATTCTGTCCATTATTGTAAGTTGTTCCCACAGTTATAAGGCTATTTGGACAGCTAATGGTGCATTAAACTGTAGTGAAAAATGCTTTCTTAAACATTCCATACATATTTCTTGAATTTAATTGTTGTGTGCATGAGTGAAAGGGGCCTTTACCAGCAATCCCACTTCTAAGAAATTAGTTTTAGAAAGATGCATGGCTGTTAGTTTTATGATAAGCGAAGTACGCATAATTGGCAAAATGAAGACAAGAACATTGCATTAACCATAGTACATCTTCCTGTGTGCTGTTGATGAATACTTTCACAGGGGTAGTTAGTGGATTGTTGTACACTGATTTGCAATCATGACATTGAAAAATATTGAATACAAGAATCGATGTTCATGTTTAGAAAAAAAAAAGCAAGTTACATACGTGTGTGCATAGCATGAGCCCAGCACTGCAACTCTCTGCATGGAGTGTTTATTTCAGTGCTTCTGTCCCTACCAGGCTGGACTGGGTGCCGCTGCGATCTGTGCAGATTGACCCACACTGTAAGCCTCCTTGGTAGGCCAAGGGTGCCTCTCATCTATGGAGGCCTTCCAGCTGTGCCGGGTGTCCGTGGTGCCCATGGAACTGATAGAGCCATCCAGCATTCCTTTGCATGTGTCAATTAAAGAAGAAGCTTCTTTATGCTTCAAAAATGTTCCTCATGATTTCAAAAGCATTGGATGATGTTGACGACATCATCATGAAACGTGAATGTTTCTTTCAAGGTTACTTTATTCAGATTACTCTCTCTTCCTCTTTTCTTAGGTCACTGATTTCTCCTTGATTTCTGAACTGGCAATAAATCTATTTACAAATCCCATGTTTTAAAAATTACTCATTTTCATTAATGCTTTACTAGGATAAGACTGTATGCCCTTTATTCTTAGTTGAAGTCTTTCTAAGGGTCTCCTTTGTTTTTAATCATGCTTTCCTGTCCGTCTCTTTTATACCTGTTGTTTAAATATCTCAGGGCTGATAGAAGTCTCAGCAGTTTTTAGCTTAAGTTCAAGGCAGAGCCAGCTACCTATCTCTTTGTATTTCCCTCATCTTAACCACATATTACTAAATGGAATTGAATTATATTGTTAAGTTATTCCAGCACAACTATTTTAATTATTTATAGTGGACATTCTTCCAGTGATGAATAAATAGCATTGATGGGGCAGGGACGGATGAAAGATCCAATTTTGACTCTTATTGACATCAAGTTCCAGAATGCACTCTATCAATTCATATAGTTTGAAAATGAGTTTTAAACTTGGGAGCATTTTAATTCAACACATTCAGTTCATGTTTTACACTTTATTGTATATCAGATTCTAGGGAAAAGGAACAGAAATAGATTTGGAATAGAGGTATCCTTGACAGGGCTTGCAACCAAATGCAGAGGAAATAATGCCAATATAACATTGGTAGTTTTTGAAGAAGGTAAGGTAAGATACTAGGGAAAATGGTACCTGATAAAACTGAAAAGATATGTGGATGCTATGTTGAAAAAGCAGTTATGGCCCATGATAAAAAATAGAAAACATGAACTTTTGGACATCCGTGGTTTAAAGATTCAGATAGGATGATGAATATGAATGTGTGGTTGTAGTTGCGTGGTTGTAGTTGTGTGGTTGTAGTAGGGAATGATGAAGATGTAACCTGAAAAGACCAGGGCTAGCTGATGGTAAATACTGTAGATAGATAGGCGCATGGTTGGTCGTTAGAATCTATTTCTATTTAGTCGTGGATTTACAGAGGGGAAAATTTCCAGAGTAACTCTCAGTTTCTTCAGTGTGAACAATAGTGAAGAGAACTAAACTTGGAAATCTATGTTTATGGAGAACCATTATGTAATAATTTTAGTTGTCATGATAGCCTTTCAAGTTAGATCAGAATAAATTCTCAAAGAATATAAATAATTATGACTATTCAGTTGACAGTGACAGAGCTGGTTATTTCTCTAGCTCCAAAGTTCATGCTATTTGGTGTTTTTTGGAGAATAGTACTGCATAAAAGTTCAAACTTACATGTTGTATTTGAGTTCCCCCTCAGATTTCTGCTTCGTCACACCTTCTAGCATACTGTGGGCAGTTTGAACTTAAGCTCATAAAAAGGATCTTTAATTCTGGGAGGGCCAAATTGGGACTTTACATATGAGTACTTGTCCATCCCATCATCATTGAAAGAGATGGTTAAAGAATGTTTTTGTAATATTTCATTTATTATTTTTATTTTATGTGTATGAGTGTATTGCTGGCATGTAATTAAGTGTACCTGTGTTGTGCAGTGCCCACGGAGGTCAGAAAAGGGTGTTGGATCCACTGTGACTGGAGTTACAGATGGTTGGTAGCTGCTGTGTGGGTGCTGTGAATTGAACCCTGGTCCTCTGCAAGAGCAGCCAGTGCTCTTAACTGTTGAGTCATCTCTGTAGCTCCAATAAAGAATGTTTTTAAGGAAGAAAATTTGAAGAATTGGTAAACACCTAGGTAAATTTAAGTAAGTTGTTTAAAATGTATGTTGGAGTCAACATTTGACAGAGTATTGGTAGTAGTTTTAAGTCTTTACAGTAACTGAAGAGGTTAATAAATGGAGTAGTGAAGGTAATACTAATATAAAATTCTCCATTATAGATACAGTAGACTTCACCCATTCTAAAATGGTATGTGCTTTTTTTGACTAACAGTAATGATAATTGATTAATAAACATTTATCTTTCATCTCAGGCTTGGTCCCACTCATCACTAAATCATGTATTTTATAAGACAGAAGGATAAGAGTGCATCTTACACTAATAATAGATTTATTTGCACTGTATTCTACTCTAGCCACCTGCCCTAAGCAATACTAGAGATATCAATCACATTTGTAAAAGAAAAATTCCATTATTGAAATATCTTTTCACAATTAAATAATAGTGGTAAAAGAAAAAAAATCCATCATTGAAAATCTTTTTCAAAATTAAATAACTGTAATCTTTCCTTATTTTGAATGGTAATTCAAGAGAAAGTTTACTTCTTCTGGTTACTATAAATTTCCTTTATCTCTGTACATGGAAACGTCACTTGGTATAAGAAAGAAGTTGATTTTTTGTTATTTTTTGTTCTTTTTGCTGAGACTGTGCTGTGTTCCATTGTTTGTTCTTCTGACATTAAGTAATAACTGATCAACTCTTCTTGCCTCCTCCTTACCTTGTTACTTCAAAACAGACTGTTGGTCCAACTTTAGGATTATGATTCTACTTAAGGGAGTGGGAGTATTTGTGTTGTCTCCTCTGTTCTTCTTTTACCTCCCAAGATGAAGATTAGTCATTGTGGAAAGAGGATAATCAGATGCTTTCGGGACAGATGTACTATGAATATGACTTCCAGTGATGTGTGGATTTTAGACAAATTATAGTAGAACAAAAGAGTTTGGGTGGCCCACAGGTTTTGTTTTATGGGATCTAAGAAATGTCACCAGTAAGTATATTTTAGATGGGCATAGAATACTTCATTGTCTCTTAATTATAATAGAGACAATGAGTTTACTCTAGGCACACATTGCTGGGAGAATCCCTGTGGTTCTAAACTTCCATTTGTGCTTCTCTCATGATCTCTCCATGGATTGTATGTAAATCCTCCCTTGTTCTCTGTGGAACATGTTTGTGTTTCTTGCTTCAGCAATTTTCTTCTGGTAACTTATCCCGTGTGTTTGTTAGCTTTTCATGAATTGTTTAGTCTGAACTAATCTTCTGAATCATGTCTTCTGTGTAATTGTTAGAATGAGACTTTATTTTTATGCAATACTTCATGAGCAAATATTTTAGTTATTTGAGGGTAAATGAGTTCAAATCTTACTTGTGAATAATTTCAATGTAGTTTTGGTTCTTTGGTCATTTCTGACTTAGTATCTTCTACTCCAATGTGTTATCGTTTAGCATGGTGCCTGGATCATAATCACACATTGATTAGAAATTTAGGCCACTGTATTTCATACCTTTTTTCCTTACCTCAGTTTTCAGACCTTCTTTATAATACAATGAAAAGAAAAGAAATTCTGGTTGGGTTTTTTTTGGTCTTTTTGAGACAGGGTGTCCCTGTAGCCCCAGCTTTCCTGGAACTCACTATGTAGACCAGGCTGGCCTTGAACTCACAGAGATCCGCCTACCTCTGCCTCCCGATCAAAGGCGTGCACCACCAGGCCCAGCTTTTTTTTTTTTTTTTTTTTTTTTTTTTTTAAATTTTACAATTTTTTTTAAAAGTGAC
>NW_008336391.1:370491-377193 GCF_000622305.1 Nannospalax galili
CAATGAGCTGCTTACTTCTGAAATAGTAAAGATTTTTGACTGAAATATGAAATTCTGGGTCTTGGTTAAATTCAGAGATAGTGTTTCAAATGTTTGTATCTGTTGCTTTTGTTAACCCTGTGCTTGGACTATTCACTCTTATAAGGGTAATAAAAAGATGAATATTATGCATTTTCTTAAATTCAGGAATTGATTCAACTGAATTGATAGTATGCAAGAGACTATCCTTTTGGGATTCACCATCTCATTTTGGAAGGGAAAGGGACCAATTCCTCTTCCTAATTTGCTTCCTATTGCTGCGATTTATCACATACCAAAGCCAACTTGTGGAGGAAAGGGTGTGTTTGGCTTACCCATCCTGATCATAGTTCCCTTCGGGGAAGGTAGACCAGGAACCCAGGACAGGAACCTGGAGACCGAACCTGAAGTAGGAACCACAGAGGGACGATACTCACAAGCTGGCTCCCATAGTCTGTGCTCAGCCTGCTTTCATATACAATCCATGACCACTTGCCTAGATGTGGCACCACTACAGTGGGCTGGGCCTTCCCACATGGCTCCACGATCAAGAAAATGCCTCACAGACATGTCCACAGGCCAATCCTATAGAGGAACCTCCCAATTGAAGTTCCCTCTTTCCAGGTGTGTCAAATTGACAACTGAAGCTATTCAGCACAATTGGTACCTTGTCAAGTTGACTCACAAACATATCACTGTTAAATCATAACCGTCTTGTCCCCAAGATATGTTATTATTAATATCACAATATAAAACAGTACAACTTTAAAAGTCTTTTAAAAGACTTTTAAAAGTCTTTTAAAAAACTTAAGCAGTTTAAAAGTTCATATCTCTAAAAAGTTTCTTAACTGCAGGCTCCTGTAAAATCCAAAGCAGGTTACATACTATCTTATTTTAAGAGGGGAGAACCAGGCACACTTAAGCAAATCCAAAGTCTAGCAACATAGCTCAATATTTGACATCTGGGATTCACTCAGATCTTCTGGGCACTCAGATCTTCAAAGGACTTAGGCAGCTCCACTTCTCAGACTCTGCCATCCCCAGCACACATAGCTTGTCTCTTGGGCTCAGGCTGGCTCCACTGCACACCTGGCCGCTGTCCTAGATGGTCCCATAGTCCTGGCAGCCCCAATATCCTGAGGTTTCCACAGTAATGGATGCTGCACCTTCAGCAGTGGCCACTCCTGGCTTCACATGGTGCCAAACCCTAGATTTTCTCCATGATTCCTTCAGTTCTGGGGTCTCCACTGCAACTGAATGTGCAGCTTTACTAGTGACTAGACCTGGCCTCACAAGGTACCAACCCTCAGATTCTTTCCATGACCCCGTCAATTCTGCAGCTTTCATGCTGCCAAAACCAGTACCCTGTGGGAGGCTCTTACACATTACTCTTACATAGCTTGTGGGATGAGATGCAGACTTGACCCAGAGGGACCATAGCTTCTGTGTGCTCACCTGACTTCCCAGAAGATTTCGTCTCAATCAATGATGCTGCTCTGTTATTAATCACAGCTAAGTTTTCAATTCCAGCTAACCAGCATCAGTTATCCCAGTAAAGCACAAAAGGGATATGTGTATGTGGGAGGGAGTAAGGGTGGGGAAGATGGATCATTTTCAAACTGGGTGATGAGCTGAGGCCTCTCACTGAAGGTGACAGTGGAGCAACATTTGTGCTGAGAGACCAGCATGGATTTCTGCATGTCTGAGAGGGTGTTCCTGTTCTGCCTGAGGAATACTAGGAAAACATGACGCTGCCTTGCTTATGTGACAAAATTAGAAAAAATACATCAGTAGGTTTACACAACCAGGAGCACAAAATTATTTTAGAGAACTTACCTCCATATTCAAAGGTAAGAGGTCTGTACATTTGAAGCACTTAGAGATCATCAGATGGAAGAAATGGTGCTTGAAGGAGCTGTGAGATTTAACCGTTTATTGTTACATAGTTATTGAAATTTTACTGAAACAGGAAGAGAAGGAGGGAAATCTGAAATCTTTTTCACTGATCCAAAATCAGGTTATAAACAGACTTTCCACTTCATTTGGGAGCTGTAAGGGAGAGTCCGTTCCTCCTTTCTACCAGCTTCATGGGTGCTGGCTGGCATTCTTGACTTGTAGCTACAGCCCTTCAGTTCCCACCTCTTTTGCTACATTTTCTTCTCTTTCTTGTGTGTCATCTTTGTCTTTCATTTATATGGGCATCTGTGTTGACATTTAGGGCATATGTAGATAATCTAGAATCTTCTCTTTGTTTGAAGTCCTTAATCTTGAAGTCCTTAATCTGAAAGTGTCTTCAGAGATGGGGTGTCGCCAGAGTTCTCTTGGAGTCTCTTGCGCTATCAGATAAACCGTATATTTTTATGTGACTTTATTATAGTTTATATCTTGGGGGGGTGGAGAAACTTAGAGAGACTAACGACTGGCACCAAGCTCTCTACCACTAGCTACCACGGTTCCAGATTGCTACACGCTGGCCCACAGTCTCCGTTAACTTTCGCCCATGCATCTTGGGCCCTCTGTCCTGCTCCAGGTTGGTAAATGTCCCCTCTTGCGTGATGCAGGAGGCCATCTTTTCTCCAAGTCCGCAGTTTGGGAGACGTGTGGCAATATAAGAGCACATTCACATGGCACAAGGATTAGGACCTTGTATCTTCTAGAGGATTGCACATAGTCCAACACACTGAAGATAAGAATGTTAAATAGTACCGAGATCGATCTGATGAGAATATAGTAGTTCATTTCAGAATGATGCCTTCATATGTTTAGAAAGTATTGATTGTCTTCATTTATAGAAACTCAGGTACTGTTTGTCATGGGTCCAATAGTAGGCAAAGGATTAAACAGTCTTTGACCTCAACAAACTTAGAAATGAGATGGCTTGAGTCCTGCTAATGTGGTGTCATTCAGAAGTCCTTGCCTCTCTTCTCACATCTTATCTGACTTTCTATTTCCTGACCTAACTTTTAAGTATCTTTCTGATTACATTGGGTGAATCTGAGTAATCCAGTGTAATCTCTTTGAGATCAACTGGTCATGTTCTCTGCCTACTGCTTTGCCCCTCCACTTGAGCTCAGTGGCTAGGGGGCCATGACCTTAGTGCCCCAGGGGTGCCAGTGGCCAGGCCAGGGCACAGTTGGGTGCAGACACTCAGGTCCAAGTGTTTTCTTTTTCATGGTCAAAGGTCTAGTTGGTTTTCTTGGTGTCTGCTCTTTTTGCATCTTCCCCCATGGTCAGGGGTAACAAGTGATGAAACACCTTACCAGAGTCGTGTTGAAGCCCTCTGCTGCACCAGTATTCCAGCATCAGCAGCCGCATTGCCACCATCTTGCTCTCCAGCTATTTTTGTTCTTACTTGCCCTGTCCTGAGTTCAGAATTTGTGATCAATATAGAAGCATCTAAGGTAAGGAAAATGTTCATCCTGTCTGAATATTTTCCCTCACACTCAGTCTCCTAGGAGCCAGCGCACGCTGCCCCAGTGGCTGACTGCCTAGGGCACACCTCATTCCCCTGCCATCTTTTTAGTGGTCTGACGATTCTGAAAGTAAAAATAAATTTTTAAAAATTTGTTATTTCACTCTGTGATCGATCTGCTTTACCTAGATGGTACCTGACTCATAGTGCATATGCATTAAATGTTTAGTTTTGTTCATTCATTTAAACCACTAATGCCAGTCATTTTCATTGTAGAGTATTGTGTTCTTTGAACATATTGATCAGAAGTATTTCAAACAATTTCAAACTCAAATTTTTCTCAGACTTCCTTTTATTTTTAAATAATACAGTAAAAGTGTCATGTTTAAAGCCTCAGGGATGACCCCAGGGATCCTAGCTTTATGTTTTTCATCTTATTTTCCCTAGAACAGTTGGAATTTGGGGGAATGGGGTGCACACATTGTAGGAAAATGTAAGCCATCCTGTAAGGTACTATGTATTGGATTCACTAAAAGGAAATTCAGTTAGCAATTGCATGTCTATAGTAGAGTATTGGCTTCAAGGAGAACACTGTAATGAATATTCTTTGACAGTTTGGAAAATTGATCAGAGTTAAGCATATTTCTTTAAGACTGTTGAGGAACATGCAATAGGTAGCTAGAAAGAACAAACCTTGTAAAAGACTTACTCAAGGGAACTGGCTTCTATAAAGACAGGATATTTTAGAACGTGATTACTAGTGGATTTGGTAGCCTAGGGGCCTTGGAACAGGATCCTATATTAATAACATTCCACAAATATGATGGTGATCACACTCTGATAAACCAGGGTGTGGTATCCCTCCACTCATGGTCTTAATATAAAGGAGGAAATTATCCTGGCCTCTCTGACTGGAGATATACTAAAGTAGAAAGAAAATGTAGCTAAAAAAGCTGTTAGAAGTCTTTGATTGTAATCAAGCCAGCAGGAAGAGGCCAACACGGTACCTGAGGACATGGAGAAAGGACACTGCAGCAGCTTCATAGGAAAGTGTGGAAAGGTGGGGGTGGGAGAGGGAGAGAGCACCCGGAGGGAAGAGGAGGAGAATGGAGAGGAGGGAGGGAAGGAGAGAGTGGAAGACGGGGAGAGAGAAAGGGAGAGAAAGAGAGGAAGGGGAGAAGATAAGATTTTGAGGTTGCTGTCTAAGAACTAGAAGTGGAGAGTGACAAGCTGAATGGAGAAGAACAGTGTTACTTCTGTTTCTGACTTGGAGAATCTGGAAAAAGTAGTACTAGGCTAAAACTCACAAACTGTAGAGTGCAAAGTGCTAGAAAGTTAGACAATCAAAAATATTGCTTTGCTTCTTTGGTTTCCTATCTGTGTCTATTTATAGTGATGTGATCACTACTTCTAAAACTTAAAATAGGCATATATGTGCCATAATATATACTATGTATCATTAGAGACCATTTGTGTAAAACCTCTTATCTGAAAATATCCTTCAGGAATCTGGCATTAAAGTTCAAAATGTGTTCCTATGAGTAAACACTAATGGTTCATTTATTTGCAATAGTGAAGTCAATACAATGGCAGAGTTGGTGTTATGGATTTCAGCAGGAAACCTTGTTTTTCAATGGTTTGTCCTTCATAAAGCAACCTAAGAAACTAATCTAAAACACCAACTAACCATGATTTCCTTAAGTTTAAAATCTTAAAGTGGCTCACATGTCCTGTAGGACACAATCTGAGCTCAGTAACTGTGCACAGGACCTTTTGTGAAAAGCATCTAATCTTATCTCTGCCTCTCTCACAGTTTCCCACCCATGAGAAATTATCGATATTTCAAATATTAGTGAGGATATGTGTGACTCAGGTACTTCCTGCTTGGGATGTGCATACCCGGGAGAGTCTTTGATTTTGGAGCCTGCTGTGGTAGCTCTTTATCTTAGCGCATTCACAGTTGTCCTGAGTCTGATTACTACAGTTTAGGAATTCGGGAGGAATAGCTGCATCTCATGGGAACATTTATTTTATCCTGGACCATATATTCATGTATTTGTTAGAGATTGAATTTGAGCCAGACACTGAGTTAGGAAAGAAAGACACAGAGGTGATTAGGTAGATCTGATCCCCTATTCATAAGATACATAGAACAGCTCGTGGAGGGAAGTACATATTGTAACTGTAGGGCCAGGAATATAATTCAGTTGATGGAATGCTTCTCTAGCCTAGCATTCACAAGGCCCTGAGCTTGGTTCCTAGAAACACATAAACCAGAGGGGGTGGTGCATCTCTGTGATCTCAGCATTCAGAACACTGAAGGTGTAGACAGCAAAACATTTGGAACTCTTGCTTATCGTCCTAGGTATGGGGGTAAGGGATGCAAGAGGTAAACTGACTATTAGACTTAAAATTTTCACTAGAGGGATAAAAGAAACTTGGTATAAAGCTAGCATGTGAAAAATGGAGCAAGGAAGGGGAGGAGGCGTGGTGAAATGAATTAAAATAACAAAAGATGATGCAGAGCCAGCAAAGGCTGGTAATAGAGTTAGGGGAGGGCACACAAGGAGTATTGGTCTAATTATAGGGCCACTGGGGCACCTTTTATATTCAAAACAGTTACATCAAAGTTTATCTCAGTGCTGATATAAAATTTCGCAATGAAACTTGTATGGTGTAAAGTATTACTGTTAGCATACTAAACCTCTTATGCCAAAGCTATTATCCCTCTGGAAGAAAGTAATTAAAAAAAAAAAAAAAGCCAGGTGTTGTGTTTCTTTTGAGATTATCAAATATTTTCTTTTTTAAAAATGCATGAAATGCTTCTTCTAAAAAATAAAAAATAAGCCGGGTGTGGTGGCACACACCTGTAGTCCCAGCACTCGGAAGGCAGAGGCAGGCAGATCTCTGTGAGTTCAAGGTCAACCTGGTCTACATAGTGAGTTCCAGGACAGCTGGGGGCATACTAATATATGTGGTGATGATTACAGCAATGAACATTCATTCAGGCTTTGGGTGTCTTTGTAAACTGCTACAAGCACATTGGAAAATAACTCAGTGTCATTTTATGAGGTTGAATGTACACTTGGCATATGACAGCCATTCCACTGTATGCATGCAGCCAAGAGAAAAATTCTTAAACCTTTGAACCAGTTGCTATGCAGGCATATATTCACCATGTGTAATTGAAAAAAAAAAGTATGGCAATAACTCATATTCCTCGCCATCAGTGAAAGAATAGAAAAATAATGTTATATTCGTAGAATGAGACA
>NW_008336391.1:377219-386100 GCF_000622305.1 Nannospalax galili
AATCTTAAAAGTGAATATTATTTATTGGCATTTATTTTACCAGCAAGGAGAGGCTCAACGATATAACATTGACTGACTTAATAAGTACAGAATGCACATACTATTTCTACTTATGAGTACTAATGGCCAGAAAAATGAAACTGTATTATTTAGAGTTACATATATAGAAAGCTATATACACTGAATAATGACCCATTGTTTTGCAACATGCTTGATAGGGCTTTTCATATAAATTATTTATATATTATAAAAAACTAATTTTCCTTGTGTTGTTTTGTTTTGTTTTTCCCCAGACAGGCTTTTGTATAGCCCTGGCTGCTCTAGTACTTGTTAGGGAACCCAGGCTAGTCTTGAATTCATGGAAATCTTCCTGCCTCTGCCTTCTGAGTGCTGAGATTACAGGTGTGCACCAACACACTAAGCCCCCCAAAAGCCAAATTTTAATCAGATGATTATAAAAAGTCAGTACAGGAGGGTGAAATGACAAATATGCTAAGAATATAGACTTTGTAGTCAAAGGTGGCTTCAAATTTCTTTCTTTAAAAAAAGTAATTTTTATTGATTCTTTGAGAACTTCATACAGTGTATTATGATCATATTCAGACCCCATTCTCCCATCTCCAGCCCATCTCACCCCCCCAATCTATTCTTTTAAAGTCCTAACCTGTCTAACTTCTATTCCCCAAATGCTCTTGGGTGTGGCTCCATCTCCTTGAGCCTGGTGCTGCCCACAATGAATAGATCTCACTCAAAGCAAATTTCACTCCAAATTAGTGCGATTGTTCTAGGTACTTGGGATTTAAAGGGCCATGCCCTTAATGCTGGTAACATTCCCTTGTAAGAAATAAACCTCTCTTTACCATGGCAAGCTACCAGAACATGAGTTTGTGCTTTATTCTTCTTTACATATCTGACACAAATCTAGTGTGTACTAAATATGTTTTTAGAAATGAATTTATGAAAATGCTTTGGAAAAGGGTTAAATTATGTAGATTAGATGAGGTTAGAACTCTGTATACTTAGGGAACAAGACACAATACACTTTGTTGCAGAATTTGTCAATCGTAGTTACAAGCTCAGATTAAAAGTGAGCCTTCTGTAGCTTTGCTCACTGACCTCTACAGCCTCTGAATCATGAGAAGAGCCTGACAGAAGTGAGGTTTTCTTATATGCAGACTGCACATGAAGAAACAGTGTTGCTCACAAGTGAGTCTCCCCATGACCTTGAATTATTGATGTTATTTAATCTATCATTTCTTTAGAACATTGTAATTTTAATACTAAGCATACTGCCCTTTTCCTTTTCTCTAAAAAGGAGCATCTCTTACTTCCTTCTCCCGAAAAGATATTTCTGTTAACTATGAAATTAAAATTGATTCTTTCAAGTTCTCAAAGTTAGCTCGACAGTTCAGTTTTTATGTCATACTCTGTGCATGTATGTGTGTGTGTGTGTGTGTGTGTGTTTGTGTGTGTGCTTGTTATGGAAGAAAATCACGTGTATTGGTCTGTGTAAAGCATCCCAGTGTTCAACAGAGTTTCAAAGCAGATGATCACTAACCTCCTATTGTTGCACATTAAATTATTTGGAAAATGGAACTGTTATGTATAAATAATAAGATATTTACACACATACAAAATTCTGTTTTTAAATTACACTCAGTAGGAACCCTTAACACGTAAGAGTATTTTTTATATTTCTTGATATAAACATAAAAATTTCTGGGGGCTGGAGAGATGGCTTGGTGGTTAAGAGCACTGGCTGCTCTTACAGAGGACATGGGTTCAATTCCCAGCACCCACATGGCAGCTATGAACTTTCCTTAACTCCAGTTCCAGGGGAATCCAAAGCCCTCTTCTGACCTCCACGGCATTGCACAACACGGGTGCATTCACATACATGCAGGCAATACACTCATACACATAAAATAAATATAAAAATAAGATATTAAAAAATTTTCCTTCTTGAATGTTGGTATTATATATATATATATGGCATTTACTCAAATGAAAAATAGAAGGCTGAACAAAGCATCTTTGATAGTGATTTGACAATGTCTGTAGGGTCATTTCCTCCTGTTAATATTAAATTATCTTATACTTTAACAGCGAGTTTTTTGTGACTCTAGAATGTCATTGCTTTGTCTCTTCGTATGTAGGTAAGATGCTATCTTTCATTATATTGGTGAGTCTTTGTCTAATAAAAACTTGTGTCAATTCCGCCATGAGTACAAATTATGTGAATTTAATATCAGTGTTTGTTTATTGGCTTGGGGCATTAGAATTTTTATCCTTATAACTGGAGAGATGGCTCAGTGGTTAAGAGCACTGACTGTTCCTGCAGAGGACTCGGGTTCGAGTCCCAGCACCCAGATGGCGGCTATGAACTGTCCTTAACTACAGTTTCAGGGGACTTTAAAGCCCTCTTCTGACTTTCGCGACATTGCACAACATGGTGCACTCACATACATGCGGGCAATATACTTGTACACATAAAATAAAAATAATAAAATATTTTTAAAAACTAATGTGTGTATTACTATAACAAGTAGGATTACATAGTACCTTGTGGTATTTGACATATGGCTCAATTTCTTCGAGAGGCCAACTTTGGAATATGTCTTCATAGCTTCTTGTTCACGAGTTACAGAGTCTTTTATAATGTAAACTATTTCAAGACTACTACAGACCTAACCCAATGACTGTGCCTCCCAGTTAAGTATAAATTCTGTAGCCTGTAGAACAATTAAACATCAAATATTATACCTCATTTTCATCTTACTAATTTTGTAAGACATAGTCAGTTAACTTACTTAGATTTCTATAATGTTTCCAAAATCACATTTAACTAATTTTTAATGAATTGTTCTTAATTATTGGAATTTAATTTTCACATGTAACCTAAGGCCATATAATAAAAGTATCCCTTTTGTTGCTAAAAGGGTGTCAATATTAGACGGTGTTGTGGTATATGAGCATTTCACTCTGATGTACTTGATCCTGGCTGCCATGATTGATGATTGCTGCATGAGTCACACTGAACAAAGCAGAAGAAACTTCTTTTTTGTTTTGAGGGCAGATAAATAATTATATGAAAATATTGCCTAGATTGGATATTGAGGGTAAAAGATTAAAAAAAAAATTTTTTGTAGATTACTGAGGAATGAACTCAAGGTCTTCAGACACACATACTCTTTTGTTTTTTCCAATGTATAGCTGGTCACACACAGAGAATAAGTGTCTGTGAGATGCTCAGTCCTAAGTGACATATTTACAATGGGACCTTTACCCCATAGTGGAACAGGGGGTAAAGGAGATACTAATGCATCTCTTAATTCTCACCAGCAAAGCTTCCTCATGTACCAGAGGGTGATGCACACAGAAGGCCACAACTAGCCAAAGTGTAGAGAATAGGAAACTGCAGAGTACGTGTCTCTGGACAGAACTCCTATACTCAACCTCACCCACCCAGGGCTTAGGGACCATTCCAGAGGAGGGGGCACAAAGATTGTAAGGTTCAGGAGTAGTACATGACCTTAAGAAACAGAGTCTTCCAGGCTTCTGGGAACTTGCTCATATGAACTTACAGCAATGGTGATAGCATGCACAAGACCCATGCTGACTCAATCAGACAAAAATCCAGCATAAAACTGGGGAAATGAGCAGGAGGTCCCATCCTCAGCTGAGGAGCTATTGGCAGCTGATTACTGCTGGATGAGGGAGAGTTGATCTTCTGTAAGGGAGTGACTATAGATAGGCTGAACAGGATCCAGTGGATGAATTCACACCGAGGGACATCTAGGTACCCAAACTTGACTAGATAGGCCTTAACACATATGCATGAAATCCTGTGGGTGGGGTGTGGGGAGAGTATAGATAGGGGAGGAGATCTAAGTATGATTTAGATGTATTATGTGAAATGCACAATAAAAAGAAGCTTCTTTGATGAGTAGTGACTGGTGTATGTATCTGTGAATATAAGGATACATATTTAGCATACAGTAAAAAATTACATTTGTCTAGGAATGTGACATAGGATTTTCTCTAGAGTCTATGATCTCTCCAGCCATGTGTATTTGACTTTGTTTACAGTGCCTCATATGAATTTCCCTCCCATTGAGGGAAAAGCCCATTGAGAGGGCTCTAAGTCCAATTAGATAGCTGTTGATTACCCCTAAGATAAAAGTTCCACAGTGCACTGCTGTAGTTTGTTGTACTGGTCATTGTTGTAGTTATTAGGCTTTAAAGCTGGGTTGGACCATTGATCGATTTTCTCCCTTAGCAGCTGACATAGTATCCTCTTAAACTATAAAAGGTAGCTCAGGGAGGCAGCTTCTAGGTTAGTTCCAGTTCCATTGCTCCAAGTCCTGAAGACACACATACTCTTGACACTGTGATAGATCCCTAACCCCCCAAAAGAAAAATTAAATATCCTATGTTTTATCTGTATGACATTTCTTTGAGAATTTTCAACTTAATTGAATTTGTCATGAAGTTTCTTGATTAGATCTACAAATAGTAAATTATACAATTAGAACCCATTACATTGTATTTTAAATAGATGTTTCTACAAACAAGCAAAACAAAAATATATTGTTACCAGGGTACCTCATTTGTGTGTTGCTTCTAGAAAAATAGTATCCCAGGAATATTTGAGTCAAAGGTTATAGAAACTCAGATTAAGTTAACCTTGAGCCAATTAAAACCAAGAAACAATAAAAATCTTGTAGAAAACCTATTTTTCAAACCTTAGGCTTCTCTAAACTGTACCTTGTGTCACTACCCATGTAAAGACCTTTTCTTCTCAAAACTGTTACACTTCTGTATGAGAATTTTATCTAGATCCTTTATTAATGAATTATTTCTAAAATTTTATTTCTTAGTTTCCTAACAGATATTTCTATCTTAAAGAGAGAAATCGTGGGGCTGGAGCGATGGCTCAGCAGTTAAGAACACTGACTGTTCTTGCAGAAGACCCAAGTTCGAATCCCAGCACCCACGTGCTAGCTAACAACTGTCTGTAACTCCAGTTCCAGGGGATCTGACAGCTTCTTCTGTCCTCTGAGGGCATTGCATGACATGGGTGCACTTACCTACATGCAGGTAATACACGCATACACACTGAATAAAGATAACAAATAAAAAATATTTTAAAAAAAGAGAAATCTTTCAGTCACTCCGCATAAAGAAAACATAAATAAGTACATAAGTGTATTCCTGTTTCTTTACACATGAACAGAATGTGTAATATATTCATTTATATTGAAATTGGCTTATGTGTGGTAAATGTTCTTTTTTTAGCTTTTAGTACATGTGAGCCTTTTTTGTAGAGCGCTTTTTATAATTTGATGCTTGATAGCATATCAGAAAACTTGATAATCAAGCCACATAAAATATACTTTTCATAAAAATTCAAGGCTGCTGATAAATATATAGTTATATATGATGCTTTCTGGTGTAGAGAGGAAAGACTTTACTGCTAGCATTTACTATTGAAGGTGACAGATACATTGTTTTAAGTTTCCAAATAGCGTCTCAGACATATGTCGATAGCATGTACTTTCTATGGACAGGCAAAGTTTCCTTTCAAGATTTGCTTGATCTTTCAAACCACAGTGTGGGTCAGTAACCTATGTGTATAAAGTTTATTGAATTTTCTGTCCTTGCAGTCTAAGCTTTTCCCATAGTTCCCATACTCCTGACAACTAAACTGCTCTTAAAATGCTCTGCTGAGGAGGTTCTGAACTGATTTAAACATGCAAACAACCAACATTGAGTAATGTGTAAGGTTACTTGGAAAACTCTTAAGGGAAATGGAATGCAATCTCTGGTACTGTGACTTTGATTTTACAGCCGAAGAGTTGCTGCTCTGCTTATATTATGTCTAACACTCAAATTTTGAGTGAGCAGTCACTGTTTTTGCTGTTAATGATTTTTTTTAAAAATAGACTTTCTGGTGCTGGAGAGATGGCTCAGTGGTTAAGAACACTGACTATTCTTGCGGAAGACCCAGGTTTGAATCCCAGCACACACATGGCAGCTAACAACTGTCTGTAACTCCAATTCCAGGGGATCTGACAGCTTCTTCTGTCTGTCTTCCACAGGCATTGCATGACATGGGTGCACTTACCTGCATGCAGGCAATACATGCATACACATAAAATAAAAATAATAATTTTTTTTTATAAAACAGAAAAAAATAAAATAGACTTTCTAATCATTTTTGGAATACTTTCACTCCTCCCATTTTATTTCTAGGTACATAGCTCCCAAACACTTCTTAATGCATTTCAAATACAGATACAGTTTCCTACAACCATAGGAGTTAATATAGATACAACAAATGATATTAATTTAATGCACTTTTCATTCACAAATTTTCCTATCAAATGCTGCTAGAACATTTACAATGAGCCTTACTATATACTACCAGGAGAGCATCAGTAATGAGGTTCTCCACAGAGGTTCAAGAATCTGGTGGCTCCCTGAACAAGAAAATTAGTCTGATACCTTAAAAGTCACTTCTGGAAGAAAATGAGGACTCTGTTTGATGTATAAAGTGCTAATTAGAACTTTAAACTTTTTGATTTTTAAAAAAAATATATGAATATTATATTTGGCAGTCTTATTTACAGAGTTAGGTATTTGAAACATATATATTTTATAGTATAAGTTCATAATCATTTGTTTTTTTTGATTTTTATTGAAGTTATATGAATTTCATAGAATATAATTTGATGATATTTAGATTCCCTCCCCTATCTGTACCTCCCTTTACTGCTCCCTGACCAAGTTAATGTACTCTATTATTCATATAATATATATAATAAGACTTATAAAGTCTAATTTGTATCCTTAAATGTACTTCACTGTGGATCCATCCACTGGAACCTGATTAACCTACCAAGAGTTCCATCTTTAAAAGAGACTATCTCGCTCTCGCGGACCCGCAGGTCTCTCTCCTGGGTAAGTCCATTGTGCCCTCTGTGCCTTAACTCCCCCAGCTTCATTCGCCCTCCCATCTCTGCCGCCTTTTTCTCCTCCGAGTTTGGGTCCTGTCCCATTCCTTGTCTTGGGGCCCCAGACACCTGGGGAACCAATACTGCTTCCTGATCCTTTTCATCCAGACCAAAGTAGTGCCTCCCCAGGAGCACTGCTTCTGGACCTGACCCCACCCTCACCTCCCTCTGCTTCTCTGAGCCTACAGGACCTGCAGCCTCTCTACCACCCACAGGCCTCTCTCCAGGTTAAGTCCATGGGGCCCTTGGTGCCTTGACTCCCCCAGCCTCATTCACCCTCCCATCTCCCCCACCGGTCTCTCCTCCTAGCCTTGGTCCTGTCCCATTCCTTGTCTTGGGGGCCCCAGACACCTGGGGAACCACTACTGCTTCCTGATCCTTTTCATCCAGACCAACTCAGTGCCTTCTCCAGACTCCAGGAGCACTCCGGGCCTGCCTCTGCCCTCACCTCCCTCTACCTCACTGGGCCTGCACCACCCACCAGCCTCTTTCCAGGACACTGGGGCTGACCACTTCCTGATCCTTTGCATCCAGACCAACCCAGCTCCTCAGTGCAGTCTCCAGGTACCCTTGGGGCCACTTCCCACCCCCATCTGCCTTTGCATCTCTGAGTGGCACCGCCACCAGCTGCCCTAGACCAGCAACTTTCCTGGGCCCAGCTCCCAGGCCAGTCCAACCCCCAAATTCCTGAGGCCAAATCTTTCCTGGAGGGATCCAGACCTTAGGAGAAAGCCTGAGAGTATCTGATTCTCATCTGACTTGGGCTTCTGTGGGAACTCCTGAAGACAAAAGCAATCTGGCAACTCCAATATAAAATCAAAAGAGAGAACCGGAAGCTTAGACAAACCAGCTTTTCATGCCCAAAAAGTAAACCACAAAGACACATAAATTTCACACAAAAAAAAGCAGACCTAAACTTGAAGGCTTGAGTCTCACACAAGAATCAGAAACTACAAAAGAAATTCACATGTCAAAATCACAGAGAAAAAATAATAACATGAAAAACCAAAATATCATATCCCCTTCAAATACCAATAGTACTCTAGAAGAGTACAATGAAAACCCCTAAACCAAGGACCAGATGGACCAGCAGAATTCTATCAGATATTTAAAGATCTACATCCAATACTACTTAATTTATTAAAAAATATAGAAATGGAGGGAGAATTTTTAAATTCCTTCTATGAAGCCAGCATCACTCTAATACCAAAGCCATGTAAAGATACAACCAAAAAAGAAAAGCATAGGCCCATATCCTTAATGAACATAGATGCAAAAATTCTCAACAAGATACTTGCAAACCACATACAGACACACATCAAAAAGATCATCCACCATGATCAAGTTGGCTTTATCCTAGAGATGCAGGGATGGTTCAAAATACGTAAGTCAATAAATGACATAAATCATATGAATGTGCTGAAAGACAAGAACCACATGGTCGTCTCAATAGATGCAGAGAATGCCTTTGACAAAATTCACCATGAATTTATGTTCAAAATCCTAGAGGGAATTGGACTGTAGGGAACATACCTCAACATAATTAAAGCCATCTATAACAAACCCACAGCCAGAATCATTCTACATGGAGAAAAACTGGAAGCATTCCCATTGAAATCAGGAATCAGACAGAGCTGTCCACTATCTCCACTTCTTTAACATAGTACTTGAAATCTTGTAAGAGCAATAAGACAAGAGAAGGAAATTAAAGAGTAATATTTGAAAAAGAAGTGATCAAATTATCTCTTTTTTCAGATGATATATTATATCGAAGAGATGCCAAAATTCCACCTGAAAACTCCTAGAAATTAGTAACACATTCAGTAAAGTGGCAGGGTACTAAATTAACCTGCAAAAGTCTGTAG
>NW_008336391.1:386266-386798 GCF_000622305.1 Nannospalax galili
ATCAGAAGATGGAAGGACCTCCCATGCTCATGGATTGGAAGAATTAATATTGTGAAAATGACCATCCTACCAAAAGTCATATATAGATTCAACTCATTGCCAATCAAAATCCCCAAGACATTTTTCACAGAATTGGAAAAAACTATCCTGAGATTCATATGGAAGCACAAAAGACCTTGGATAGCCAAAACAACCCTGAGCACTATGAGCTATGTTGGGGGATTACTATGCCAGATTTTAAGCTGTATGACAGAGCTGTAGTCATTAAAAACAACATGGTACTGGCACAAAAATAGACCCATAGATCAACGGAACAAAATTGAAGACCCAAATGTGAGTAAATGAAATTTCAGCCACCTGATGTTTGACAAAGGGGCCAGGAACATTCACTGGAGGAAAGACAGCATGTTCAGCAAATGGCACTGGCAAAACTGAATCTCCACCTGTAGAAGAATGAAACTAAACACCTATCTTTCACCATGCACAAAAGTCAATTCCAAATGGATCAAAGACCTCAATGTGAAGCCTGAAA
>NW_008336391.1:387008-389297 GCF_000622305.1 Nannospalax galili
TCATCAGCGACACATCTGACAAAGGGTTAATATCCAGAAGATATAATGAACTCAAAAAACAAAAAACCAAGACAAGAAGTAACCCAATTAAAGGGTAGGCTAAGGAGCTGAACAGAGAATTCTCAAAAGAAGAAGTAAAGATGGCTAGGAAGCATCTTAAAAGATGTTCAACATCACTAATTAGGGAAATGCAAATTTAAAACCACTTTAAGATTTCGTCTTTCCCTAGTCAGCATGTCTAAATCAAGAGAACAAATGATATGCCACATGTTGGCGAGGATGTGGGGAAAGGGGAACACTCATCCACTGCTGGTGGGGCTGTAAACTGGTTCAACCCCTATGTAAAGCAGTGTGGAGAACTATTAAAAAAACTACAAATGAACCTCCCATTTGACCCAGTTATACCACTCCTTGGCATATACCCAAAGAGCCATCCTATTGCTGAGACTCTTGTACATCCATGTTTGTTGCTGCTCTTTTCACAATAGTTAAGAGATGGAAGCATCCTAAGTGTCCCTAAATTGATGAGCAGATAATTAAAATGTAGTTCATTTATATGATGGAGTTTTACTCAGCAGTAAAGAAAGACGAAATAATGAAAGTTGCAGGTAAATGGATGAAATTAGAAACTCTTATACTAAGTGAAGTAACACAGACTCAGGAAAAAAAATCAACATATGTTCTCCCTCATATGTGGATCCTAGAACCAGACCGTCAGAAATTAATATGTAACCAGACATAACTACAGGAACCAGGATAATGGAAAGGGAACAGGGAGGTAAAGGAAAAGAAATAACCTGAAAGAGAAGAACAGTAGGAAACCGGCCTTAATAAGGGAGATATGGATAAAAACTGGGGTAGTTTAACGGAGAGGGGAGGGAAGGGTATACAAGGAACCTAGGGGATAAAGGGAAAGAAGGAGCTCAAGAGAGGAGTAGGGTGTTAGTAAGTGAGAAAGGGGGGAAATGGGGGCACCTTATGTGGGAAAACCATGATGGAGGGGTGAGACAATGCCAAAGATAATCAATGCCTAGCTAGTTTTAAGAACCAGAGGAAACCATATTACTCCTACAACCTACTGACAAATTATACATAGCAGATCAAGAAATATATGTGTAGGTAAGGTTCATCTGAGAATGACTGGTCTTTGTCCAAGAGTTATCTACATGACACACAGTAATTAAAAGTACCAGACTTGTTGAACTAACCTTCTTAGATGTTTAACAGACATACTTTGAGGCCTATAATAATTTGGTCAGAGCGACATAAAGGACACTTTTTGCTCCTTGCCCTCCTAAGTTCGACTAGTTCCAGGGTACTATGAGCATCTCTCAAAATATCCTGTAATGTTGGTGGGTCACCTGTCCTCTTGATCAAGGAGGCCAAGGAGACCCCACAAGATGGACTTGAACCAGTGTCCAGTCTATAAAGAGGAGGGTCAACCCAGAGGAATCATTTCCTCCATGCTTCCAAGAGAAGCCAACCGTGGTCAAGCAGGACCTTTGACTTATCTTCACATAGGCAGACCTGGTAAAAGAAAGGAGCCATGGGCTCCTCCCAAGCCCATGTAACCCCTGAGGAACAGATCCTCAAACGACCTTAAGAGTAAAAATAAGTTGGTTTATATGGGCCAACTCTATGTCCTTTAACACCGAAAAGGAAAGCATAACCAAAGATTAAAGGGGCCAATATAATTTCTTAAGAGTCCATGTGCATACCTAAAGGCTACATAACAAGTAACAATACCAGACTGACAATACCTTCTTTTGAGTTGTTGGCCAGTGTGGCCAAGGGACTCCCAGATGGTAACCCAGCATAGAACTTAGAAAATGAACAGCAGACCCCAATCTTATCTAAAGGAATATTGACAACTTATTACTGATAGATGAGGGACAGCTGACCCTCCTAAAACAAAGACCTCTAGATAGGCTGACTGGATTCACCAGAAGGACAAGTAGTGGGGAATGGCTGGGGGTGCAGAGAACACAGCAGATAGTAGCAGGGATATTAGAGTATAAGGGCTCTCGTGGCGGGAGAGTGCCAACTGGGAAGTGGGTGTATAGTCAAATAAGATGGTTTGGGATGTTCTGTGTGATACACACACACACACACACACACACACAAATCAACAAATTTTTAAAAAATGTATTATATTTGAGGAGGAAGCATGAAAATTTACATCATGCTAATTTGTAGAGGTGATAAGCAATACCATTGAAATCTGTCCAATGACTTATTGACATACACAGGCGCCAAGGATCCAAGTGCAACTGATTATGACTAGTAATA
>NW_008336391.1:389318-405399 GCF_000622305.1 Nannospalax galili
TGCGTGTGCCAACATCTCATTGTTAGTAGCGAAAACAATGAGTCTTTCTACAAGGAACAATATATTCTAAAAAAAAATGGAGATCTTTTTTAAAGGTTAAAAAACTCATTCAATTTTATGTCTTACAGGGCTTATACTGAGTTAAATATTGTATAACTGTATTAACTTAACTGTGAACCTAGAAACTTGCACCCATTTGTGAAAGAGATGTACTGTTGCTCTGGAGTGTGTTACTGCATGTGTTAAAGCTGTAGTGAACAGCTTCTAATCATGTAATTATTAAAAATTTAAAAAATGTAATGATTAAAAAATAATAATTCTTCAAAGCATAAAAATTTTCCCCTTAATAATTAGTAGATGTGAAAAACAATACTATTGAAATCTACCTTATGATTTTATATCCATGCTCAGATGCCAAGGAGCTCAGAAAGTAACCGACTGTGACTAGTAATAATCTGATATATGGAGATTAGAAACACATGCAAACATCTTAATGTCAGTTGCATTAAAAATGAAGTTTTCTGCATGAAACTGTATTTTAATAATGAAATGGAGATCTTTTTAAAGGTTAAAACCTCATTTAATTTTATGTCTTATAGGGTTTATACTGAGTACAATAGTGTATAAATGTAGTAATTCAACTGTAAAGCTAAAAATGTTCAGCCAATTTTGTACGAGTTGCATCCTAGCTCAGAAAATTTTTATTGAATGTCAATGCTGATGTAATGAAATGCTTCTTCTAACTATGTTGTTATTAAATAAATAATTTAAAAAAAATCAAGAGAGTATCTCTCCCTCTCCTAGCAGCCATTGGCTGTCATGGTTTCCTTAGGTTGGGTTGGGGTTTCTTACCTCCCCATGTCTCTGCTAGGATTGTGACTGGTTTGAGCTTGCATGGGACTTGTGCATGTTGTCATCATTGCTGTGAGTTCCTATGAGTAAGTGATCAGCTGTCTAGAAAACCCTTATTTCCTGTGATCATCTACCACCTCTGGCTCTTACAATTTTTTTGCCCCATCTTCAGATATGATCCCTGAGCTTCAGGAGGCAGAAGTTTGATATAAGTGTTCTATTCGGGGATAAGAACTCTGCTGTCTCTTGTTCTCTGCACATTGGCCAGTTGTGAATTTCGTTGTTCATCACCATCTGCTGCATAAGCAAACTTCTGTAGTGAGAGTTGAGAGATGCTTTAATCTGTGAGTATTGCAATAAGTCATTAGGAGCCAGTCTAATACTATAACTAGTAGAAAACTGTAATTAGGTTCTTCCCTATGCCCTGGGACGTGTCTAGCCTTTCATTTCTAAGCCTGGTATCAGTGTCAGGTATGGGCTACATCGCTATGAACTGGATCTAAGAGCCAATTAGAGAGTGGTTGGTTACCCCATAATACTCATGTCACTCTTGCACTAGTGGGCAGACCTTGCAAGCCAGTTTGTTGTAGTTTAACGGATTCACAGCTGGGTAAGGTTGATGATTATTTTTTCCTTCTGGTAGCATGCATATCACTCTCCAGCACTATGAAAATTAATGAGAAGGAATGAGTCAGTGCCAGCTTGATTTCTCCTTGTTTATTTTACAGCTCATGTATGTAGTATCTTCAGCAGTAGGGTCTTACCATCAAGTTCTGCTGGGTAACCAAGAGCAGAGGCAATGACCAGTATCGTTTTAAAGTCTGTGCCACTCTTGGTCAACATCTATAGGAGGAGTCCATTCCTGCCTTTGGGGTTTTATTTTGTTAGTCTTTGGTATCTAGAAGGGGCATTGTCCCTCTGTTGTAAGGTAGCTCCTTTTAATTTCCTTTTTTGTTGCTCCTGTTCCATTCGACTTAGACTAGCATGCTCTATTAGCATTTCCTGCATCTCTATATGGATGTGTTGCTTCTGCCAAAAATCAGTGTGCTGTTATCAGTTATTTGAATCACCATATACCAAGTGTGACTTGCTTCCTCAAATGTTCTTTGCTGCAACAAGTAACATGGTGAGGGCTGTATGGAATATGAAAGTCATTAAATTCTCAACAAAGCCCTCAAAATTTCATCAGAGAATAAAATGTGCAGACTTTGGGACACCTGTTTTTCCTACTCATGGCATTCCCCCTGTCCCTCAAGCTCTTCTGTTGATGGTGTTAGGGTAAATGTAAACTAGAATAAATAACTGTACTCTAGAAGTTAAGTTCACTAGAATGCAACATTAAGAGAATAGAGTATTTTTCTCATAATTGATGGATGGATGGATACATTAGTGAGGGAAGGAAGGAAGGAAGGAAGGAAGGAAAGAAGGAAGGAAGGAAGGAAGGAAGGAAGGAAGGAAGTAAGGAGGAAGGAATTTTTGGCAGTGTTGTTGATTGATCCTGCATCCTCACAAATGCTAGGCAAGCATTGTTCCACTGAGTTACATCCTCAGCCCTTTTATTAATTTTCTGTTTTGAAATAGTGTCTCACTCAAGTTGCTCATCCTGTCTTTGCAACTTGGTCAGTACCTGCAGCAGGACTTAAACTTGTAGTCCTCCTTCCTCTTCTTCCTAAGTAGATGGTTTTGAAGGCCTGTGTCAGTAGGCCTGGTGATATATTTTGTTCTGTAGACAATGTATTTTTCATATGAATACTGGGGACATAAGTTTTAAACAGAAATTTGAAATAGCAATTCAGCAAATGCATGTATAGGATTTGCTTTAGGAAAAGTAAAGTAGATGGTTCATAAACTCTTAACAAACAGTTATTTTTGTTTTGTTTGTGTTTTTCTGCCATTTTTAAGAATAAGTCCATTTGAAGTTGCTCTCAATGAGCAAAGTAATCTGATAACTTTTGGGAAAAATAATGACCTTGTTGTTTGAAATGTTAATTAATGTTGTAAACTTAAGATTTTTTAAAAAAGACACTGCTTTGGGGTAGTAAAGATTCAAGGAAGGGCTAATGGACCTATTAATTCCAGTCATGCTCAGAAATCACTGGCCCTTTAAAAATATGATCAAAGCTGTACTAGTTCTAGAGGAAAAAGTGTACCTGCACAAATATTTGTTCATACCTTTACGGATTAGGGAAGCTCCTAAGAGTAACTTTTGATTCTAAGTGTAAGTGTACTGGTTCCAGATTCTGAATTCCAGCCTTAGATGTATCCTCATGCTCAAGTTGTTACAAAATTCAGGTCAAATACATCTGTTTTCAAGATGTATTGCTTTCACCTTGTACTAGATTTGCATGATTCTAGTCTCAAGTAATGCTGTTTGAAAACAAAAAGACAATGTGCATTTACTTCAAATGAATTAAGTTTAACTGCCTTGCTCGTGCTATTTGATTGTCCTTGTTTCTTATCATGACCTCCAATTCAATCAGATATATTCCAATTATAAGTTTGAAGAAGGTCCAGGTACCATATGAAATCTCTGAATTCTCTTCAGAATTGAACAGAATTGGTAGATTGTGGCCCACAGACTGGTTCTGGTTTTGTAAGGTGGAGCATTTGAAAAAGAGAAGATACAACCTGTAACATCTTAAATATTTATTTCCTGCTTGTTTGTAGAAAAAGCTAGTTGGGGGGCTGGAGAGATGGCTCAGTGGTTAAGAACAATGATTGTTCTTGCTGAAGACCCAGGTTCAAATCCCAGCACCCACATGGCAGCTAACAGCTGTCCGTAACTCCAGTCCCAGGGGATCCAACACCCTCTTCTGACCTCCGCGGGTATTGCATGACATGGCTGCACTTACCTACATGCTGGAAATACACACATACACATAAAATAAAAATAATAAATGAAATTTTTTAAAAAAAGAAAAAGCTACTTGGCTTCTGCTTTACTTTCTGGTTGGCTTGACCATATGTTTGCAGAATGCTTCCTGTGGGAGTATTCATGCACATTTGCTGTTTGTCTACTCCATGGTATTAGTAAATATATTTTTATTATAGAAAATATGAATCTATATTATAGCACTTTATATTTCTGGACCAAAAATATAAAGCATTTTTTGGATTCAAGAAAATGCTTTATACCTTGAGTAAGTGAGGTTGGCAGGAGATAAGAATGCTTGGAGGTCCATCAGAATGAAAAATAAAATTTTTGAAGATGCTGTATTTTTGTATAAATGTAAAAAGAAACCAACAAAAGGCAGGCAGGAAACTAGCAAAAACCACTTTAATCCAGATACCTAGTTTTAGCTGCATAAATAATGCCCTGAGCAGCTCCTTAAAGTAACCCACGTACTCACTCCCCCCTTCACTCCATTGTACCTGTCCGCTTCAATTTTAAAAGTTAGACAAGCAATTCCAACTCTCCGACTTCTGCCCTTCTGCTCATGTTTTGTAAGAAATGAGCAGATTGCACAGTGAAAGGTCACAGCCTGCACATACCTGTCTGTGAATGAACCCAAAGCCAAAAGGTCTAATTTTAGCCTTCATTCTTTTGGGGGCTCTCCTAAGAGTCAGTAACAGGAATTGTTGTGAAATTGCTAAACCATATGCTGTAAGGTATGAGTCATTAAAGAAAAGGCATTGTTTCATGTGATATTGAATGGAAAAAGAAACAAGAAACCCCTCATAAACAGCATAAGACATGAATTATCAGTGAAGACTGCTGAGGTTAGAGATCCTTTGAAGTCAAAGCAAAAAAATATATCACAGCAGATTTGGAGCTGACATTTGAGAAATAAGAAAGCTAATGAATTGCAAAGATTACAGTACAGCCCTGTTCCTCTTGTCTTTGTTTTTCTTATTTGTTTGTGTTATACTGGTTAGTATGTGACTATCACCCTTCAGATAGGTTTGGTTTAAACTGTAGAATTTGTTTTAAATCCCACTTAATATATCTCTCATTCATTTGCCTTGTTGACGCAAAAACACAACTCTCATCTCGAATGGGATAAAGAGATAATTTATTCTGGGGCCAAATATGATTAATTATGGCCTGGAAACAAAGATTTCAGTTACCCCAAATTCCATCTCCCAATGTGGTGACAGTTTGATGAAGTTTTTATAGTAATAGAACAAAGAAAGACATAAAGTAAGGCATTTTTCAAATATGTGGCTGGAAACATTAACAAAGTGTGGAAGTCTCTGTTCCAGGCCTCAGATCCAGTCTGACACACGCTCAGCCTTAAGTGAATAGAAGCTTGTGGTCTCTTAAGTTGGTACATTCCGAGAAGCTTTACCTTTAGTCACAAGGTCAGACAAAGAGGTTATAATTAGGTTCCTTTTTTTCCCCAGAAACTTTTATTCATAATCTTCTTTAGACCACCAAACTGCCATCAGAATAAGAACATAATATCTTAGTATATGTAATTTTCTTCTTGAATTTTACACAATAAGATTCTTAAACCAAATAGAAATTAATTCAGGAAGGAAGTCAATATATATTAGACATCATTTAGGCTGTTGTTTATTGGACCTACTGTATCATCAGATCACTGAGTTTTGGAAAATAAACATGTGGTAATTGGTATACTTTCTAGTGAACTAAGCTTTTCTTACTGTGTTAACTTGGCTAAACTTAATTTGATTTCCAAACTTAAAAATTCACTATGTAATGCTTCAAACATACTATAATACACCAAAATCAGAATGCACAACTCAGATTTAGAAGATAGTAACATTTTGCCTTATTTAAATCATTTTACTGGCATATATTGCTGCAATCTTAAGTATCTTATTCTTCTTCCCTTAGTGTTTAGATATGACTACTATCTTGAACTTGACATATCATTCTTGTGCTCCTGTTTATTTATCTGTGTATTTTTAAGTTGCTTGGATTTTTAAAATTTATTTTACATTTTACATTTACATTTTGGAAGTATTATGTTCTATTTATATTGTTTTGGTAGGTAATCTTTAAATTATATATCCCTGAGCAGGAGATGTAGCACATTGGTAGAGTACTGCCGACTAGGCCCTGGTTTGAATTCTCAGATCCACAACAATGAAAGCAAAGTCTATACATATCTGACTTAAAGTTTACAGAGTTTCAGTAACTCCACCCTCAAAATTAGGAGGACATCAGGAGTAGTTTCTTTATATTGAAAGCATCACCTGCCATTTCTCTTGCTCTTGCTTTATTTTTCTTAATGATGCTGGGGATTAAACTAGGGATTTGTGCATCCTGTCCAAGTGCTATGTCACTGAGTTGTAGCCTTAGTCCCACTTGAATGAATAATAGATTCTATCTGTGTAATATCTGTCTTATGCTTTCGTTATTAAGTGGTTATTTATCTGCATAGAAAAGGCTAGGCTGATAATTATGTTCTGTCACCATTTGAAAAGTATTTTAGTATCTTAGAGTCTTACTGATCATTGTTGTTATCTGTAAGCATAAATTATCTTTTTGCTCCTTCTGAGGCCTTTTTTGCCCATGGACCACTATTTTATGTACTTTGGAGTAACTTTATTTTTATTTATTTTTCTTTTTTTAAAAATTTGTTTTTATTGAAATTTTTGTGTATTTCACACAGAACACCTCAATCGATCTTAACATTTTTATAACTCCCGTCCCCACTGGCACCCTCCCATAGTCCCCCCACTAGAATTCATACATTCTGTCATTTGTCTTGGGTCTATTGTGTCAACTTAGTGTCCCCAAACGTCCCTCAGTGCAAGTTCATCAACTGAGGTCTAGTCAGCTTATCTAGAGTCCCTCACTTTAGGAAGATGAGCTCTTCCTCACCCAGCAGTAATCAGTTGCCGATATTTCTTTAGATAAGATTGGAGTCTGCTCTTCATTTCCCCAGTTTTATGCTGGGTTTTTGTCTACTTGAGTTTGCAGAGGACACCATTGCTGTAGATTCAAATGAGCAGGGTCCCAGGAGCTTGTAGGACTCTACTTCCATATGGTTATGGACCTCCTCCCTGGCTCTTACAGTCTTTCTGCCCCTCTTATGCAATGGTCCCTGAGCCCTGGGTAGGTAAACTTTAATATAGGAGTCCTACTAAGGATCTGCATTCTGCAGACTCTTAATCTCTACCTTTTGGCCATTTGTGACCTTTTGTGTTCCTGGCCCTCTCTTGCATGAGGGAGCTTCATTAATGGGAATTGAGAGATGCATTAGTGTCCTTATTACCCCTGTTCTATGTTCCATAAGCCTTAGGTATAGAGGTTGCATTATTTATCTTTCTTGATTATATTTTTGTTTGATCATTCCTGGGATTCTAGTTCTATAAGGCTCTTATTCATTTTATCCTCTAAAACTACTTTCCTCTGTTTTCTCTTTATACTGTTAATAGAAACTCCATTATCCTTCCGTACTGAAATTTCTTAGCATGTATTAGCATTGCTCTTTAATATGTTTTTCCATTTGTCCTCTGTGATATATCCTGTCTAATTTTATTTAGTAAAATACAAAACCTGCCATTAGAATCCCTCCCTGTTTATAGCTGGGAAATCTGAAGCACAAAGATTCAGTAATTTCCCCAGATTACCTGGCTATTAAGTGAAGTGGGTTTTGAACCCATGAAACCCGCCACAGTGGTGATGTTTTAACCAAAATTCACTATGCATTTTCTTTTAGCAAAGGATGACCAGTATTTTGAACATCTGTTCTGTGTGTCACATTATACCTTTTCTCATGCGAGGGAGCCAATGAGCAGTTAATTGTAGTCCACTCTACTCTTGTAGTATTTTGAATAAACGGTTTAAAAACATATGTTAAATAATTCGGAGAGTTGAGTTTGGACCCAGAAGGTCTTACTTCCAAAGCATCTTCCATGTAGCAACTGGCTGGTTTATTTAGCACCATTTTATTCTCCTTGGAGGTTGGTTGTTATATAATTTATCAATTGCAAAATCACAAGCCAGCCATAGGAAGTTTTTTGTTTTGCTTTTGTTTTTAGGTAATAGAACTATTTCCACTGGGTCTAAATGATGTAATAAAAGCAATCACTGAGTATTATTTGTCAGAGCCTGTTCTATGCCTGGCTAGATCCAGTATGGATATATGCTCTCAGATTTTCACATTTGTCTTTTTTTAATCTCTAACTACATCCTATCCAAATGCTCTGTAGCTCTAATTAAGCAAAAGTACTCATACTAACCTAGTATTGTAAGCTACAGACAGATAAGTCATAATGATTCGGTCGGAATTTGCTTCTTCCCTCACTGAGACTCCATAGTGTGTGATGCACACTCAATGCTTCACTTATTACAGCAATGCAAATATGAAATTCCTTACTGATAGTGGGAAAACTCAAGTAAATATGGACACCTTACATGACCCTCTTGTTTGCTCTGGAGAATCCTATTAGCATCCTTCAGCATGACTAGAAATGTGAACACCTGAATTTAAAATACTTAATCACACAAAGAAATCATTTAAATTTGGGTAATTTCACATAACAGAGAAGAGTGCAGCTGCCAAGCCAGACCTGGATTAGATGATTGTCCCTGCTAATTTCCCATTGCATAGGCAAGTTTCTTCTTGCCTGCCTCCTCCCCTGTGAAATTGGATGAAAATCCAATGAGAAAATGCACAGGCACCTTTAGCACAGGGACTAGAGCACTGTGAGCATCATGAATTCCAGCTGCTGTCATCATCACTGTCACTGTGTTGATTCCTAGTAAGCACCTTTCCTTGCATTAGAGCTCTTAACTGAATGAACACTCAAGAAAGTAGAAATATAATACTGAAATGAAATGCAGATTGCAAATTCTATTAAATAATTATTTGAGTCTGATAAAGACACAGTTCTGTGTCGGCCCAAGAGAATCGAACAGGCCACAGGAGGCCCTCAACCCTAAGGAAGTGTGTATGTCCTTGGTCCCTTTGGTTTATGGATGCAACTGTTTCTGTATTTAAGTTTCTGTTTATTCTCTTGGGCTGCAAACTGTTCTTCTGTAAATTGAGACAATCCATCTCTCAATCCTCTACATCAGTGAGCCTGTCTCACTGTCACCTCTGAACAGTTCACTCTTGGCCCCGTAGCACTTGCCCTGCCTACCTGGCTTAGCCTCCCACAGCTACTCACCATGAGCAGATGAGTAGCTGTTTCACTTTCCCCATATCCTTCTGTGCTGCCTCTACTGAGGAATACAAATCTCTGCCTTTTACTGTAAAAGACATTCTATGACTATCTCATGTAACAAAGTCCTCAATTATTATTTATTTAATTTATATGTTAGCATAAATAATATTATTTGGTATACCCTGGTCTTTTTCTGCATTTTAACACCAAACTCTTTATATAATTTTGGTGTCTTGGCAGAGTTGTGTTTCTTTTTTAAGACTTATTTGTTTTTATGTGTACATATGTTTGCCTACATGAATTTATGTGCACCATATAACTGCAGGTGCCTGTAGAGACGAGAGGGTATCAGATCCCCTGGAAAAGGCAATACAGGCAGCTGTGAGCTTCCTGCTATGAGTGTTAGAACTGAACCCAGATTCTCTGCAAGTGCAGTAAGTGCTCTTAACCACTAAGCCAATAGCTCTGGCAAGGCTATTAATTGACATCATATTGTTGAATTGCAAATTTCAGGTCTATGCTGTCATAAGTTGGTGTTACTACAGAGTTTCTCTTTTAAAACTGCTATATAATTTTCATATCTAAAACTTGATTCTTGCAATAATTAATATACACCAACCTGATTATGGTCATTTGTTCATATATATCTGATTAAGTGCTTATTAGATAACAGTCATTGAGGAGTCTAAATCAAATAAAAAATGATATTTTTGGACACAGTTATACATAGATGTGTAGTTAATGAAAATATATCAAACTGTATATTTGGTAACCTTTTTAATATGTGATTCATAGTTAGTTTTTTAAAGGTTATGAAAAAGATGTGTGCCTGATCTTGGACTTTTTGTCTAGTAGGAACTCAGACATATAAATTAGTAGTTCCAAAGCAGGATACTGAATGCAATTACATGAGTAGATTTCTGCATAATCATAGAGGAAAGCTATCTGATACTAGGGACTTATGAGAAATTCTTAGATGAAATGACACTATATCTGAGTTTTAAAGGGTAAGTAGGAATAATCCAAACCCTGAAGGGCAGTCAGAAGAGAAGAAGCAGCACTGTGAAGATGGCGCTGTAGGAAGCAGCCTGCCTAGAGAGGTTGCATTGCATATGGCTGCGGAAGGCCTGTTGCATTAGGACCAGATCTATGGAAAGCTTGGACTTCAGTCAGAAGAGTTTAAGAGCAGAACCTAGTAAAGAATGATGGTTAAGCTTTGGCAAGGTTGAAGGGTAGTTCCTAGAGAATACTATAGAGTGACAAAAGGGCAGGAGGAGGTTGAGGTTGGAGAGATGGTTCAGCTCTTAAGAGATCTTGCTGCCCTTCCAGAGTTCAATTCCCAGCACTCACGCTGTGCAGCTCACAAGTAGCTGTAACTCCAGCTCTAGGGGTACCTGATGCTTCTGGCCTCCACAGGCACCTATGTTCATGTGTACATACCCACACAGAGACATAGACGTGTGCATAATTTTTAAATATTTTTATTATTTTATGTGTATTGAGTGTATTGCTTGTATGTAAGCCCCTATGGCATGCAATGCCCACTGAGGCCAGAAAAGGGTATTGGATCTCCTGGAACTGGAGATATGGACAGTTGTTAACTGCCACATGGATCCTGGGAACCAAACTCAGGTCCTCTACAAGAGCAGCCAGTGCTGTTAACTGCGGAGTCATCTCTTCAGTCCCAGTTTTTAAAAATTAAAAAGAAATCTTTAAAATATACAGTGCCACACTAACAGAAGGCGAGGAATCGTCTAACACTGGAGAGTAGTTGCCTGTAAATGCTGCAGAGATGCCAAATTGCATAGACAGAGAAAAGTATCCACTGGTGAGCAACCTTAATGATATTATAATTCTATAAAATAAAAACGGACTTAAGTCTGTCTTTCTGTCATTGGAACGTGTTGTCCTCTTTTTTCCTTTTCAGCCACTTCAATGTATTTATTCCTGTTTGACTTGTATCTTGAAAATTTGGTCATTTTCACATCTCTTAGTCCTTATCCAGAGCTCGTCCTTTGTATCATTTAAAAATCTAATCTTGTTAAATATAAAAGGGATAATTTTTCATGAAAAATTATGGACAAAGTATTTTCCACAGTCACCCATTAAGTGCATTTATCTTTTCTCTAAGCCATTAAATGACTTCTCTGCTCTTTCTTCATGATGACGACCCACAGATGGATCTGTATTTATACACATCTCACCTCAGCCTGCCCTTCATAAAGAACTCTGTTTCCCGAAATGCCTCTTTGGTGAATTGTGCTTCTGTTTCACACCATCCTGCCCCTGGCAAACTTGCTCTCTTAGTCAAAATGATTCTTAACTGGAACAAAATGAAGCTAGTTGCAAGTTATTTAGAAATAAAAGTGTCCGTCATGGAGTCTCTTAAAGGGTCTCTGGAATGTAAATTCCAGGGAAAAAAAGTTTTACCTTTTATGAAATGTTTCCTATTACTGAGACTCTCTTTAGGAGACTATAGTTGTTGTATATAGTTTGTCCTCCCTGTACCTATGAGATCACAGCCTTTACTCTCTTCCATGTGCTATTATTTCTAAGCTTTATGAACTATGTATTTGGTTTCTCTCATCCTTAGGGATTTTAGACATTGCTTTGTAATTGTGATTGAATCTATTGTGCATTCCTGAAGGACTCAGCTGAATTCAGTATTGTTAACTCCAACTCAATGTGTTCTTACCTGTTTGCTAATATTATTAAGATATCTAAATTTTGTTGAGTCTGTATTTCTTCAGATTATTTTTATTATTAATTTGTTGTTCTACAAAAGATGTAAAGTTTTCACTACTGAGATATAATATTATTAAGTAAGTCATGCTTTTGAAGAATACCATTATTCTTTGGCATTTTATTGTTGTTGCTTTGCAGAATTAGGGATCAAATCCAAGGGCTTGTACATGTTGGATAAGTATGCTGCCACTGAGCTATGTTTCCAAACCTGTCCTTTGGTACTTTTTAGCTTCAACTATGATTAAAAATTGAGTAACACCAAAAGTGAATAGGCATTATAATGCTCTGCCATATTAAGACCTGAAATAGTATTCATGTAGGGCTTCATATATGATAAAAACAGTACAAGTATGCAATTAATACGATCCTTCTGTTCCTCCATGCTATGTCTAATCTTCTAATTTAAAATTATTTTAATTTTCATTATTCAGCTCTATACATAAGAATCTATTCTGTTTTATGCTTTCACTCCTATTGAATCATTTTGAGATTTTTTAGATTTTTTTTGTTTTAAACGTTTCATCGGACAGAAAGGGAACTCTGATATCCCCCTAGAGTATATCTGATGAACACTACTTAACATTCCAGTAAGCTGCAGACTTTTCTGGCCCCACAGAGCAGCAGGATTGCAGTCACTAGTGTATTTTTCTGTTATACCATTTTTATGCTATTATCAGGTACTTCTGTTCTTAAGCTTTTAAGAACAATATTTACCAGCATCTCTTATATTTATAATGTTTAATATTCTTTTATAACAAAATCCTGGAGTACTTAAAAGGAAGCTGTAATTTTATTAAAATAAAACAAATAAAGATGTTATGGCATTTTTCTTAAATTGGATCTCTATATTTCACTCAAATTTGCTAGATTTTCTCACAGATTTATATTCTCATAATCCAAAATGCATAAATAATTTTTTATTCCAAAATTAAACTTGCCATAGGTAAAAAGATTTAAGTTTGGTTTTTGTTTGTTACAAGATGCTGCTGTCCACTTCATCCGTTTTCCTCAACACTCATGGTGCTGTATGGTCTTACTATTTTCTTTTTTTAGTGTTTAATATAACTTAGTTGAATAATTTGGTAAGAAGTAAAACCTGCTTTTTGGTTTGTTTCGTTTTTTGAAACAGGGTCTTCCTGTAGCCCTAGCTGGCCTAGAACTCACTATGTAAACAAGGCTGGCCTCCATATCACAGAGATCCACCTGTCTCTGCCTCCCGAGTGCTGGGCTTAAAAAAGCATGTACCACCCACACCTGGCAAGCTTCTTATCTTGATGTACATGATTTCATGAGATCTTAACTTTAATCACTGACTCTTTCTATGGTTGGAAACTGATTGTTTTCATTAGAGGATATGCTGAAAATCTTAGTTTGAGCCCTGACTTTGCTATACAGGTACACATTATTTTCCATGAATAATTTATACATATATGAGCAAATAAGAATACTTTTTGTCAATTCATTTTTACCCAGGTTTATCTACTACACGTTATTTAACATCTTGCTTTTTGTTTGCTGTTTGAGTGGTAATGGTAAGTGAGCAAACAAAAATAGATTTGAAAAGCACAGCATAGTTTTATTTCAAATAAACAGGAAAAGACTGACAATTCTATGACTGGTTTTATGCCAACTAGCAATTTATCTGGGAGGAATTAAAAAAAGATATGGTATAAATCACATTGTATTATTAGCAGCAGAGTAAGTTCCAGATGAATCAAATGTTTGTCATTTAAAATAAACATACTTACATATATATAGATATATGTATATGTGTGTGTTTATATATATTTATATATCTTGCTAACATTAAATAGGAGGAAAATTATTGTACACACATGTCCTCCACATACATATTTACAACTACAATGAGCTGCAAAGAATACTTTGAAAGTGTTTGACTTTTAGAATTTTGAGAGATGGGTAGATAGTGTTGATGACTGAGACTGATTTTTTTCTCTTTTTTCTAATTGTTTGAATACCTCCTTGACCCACATAAACACCAAAGAGCAATAAAGAAAGAAACCTATACTTGTGCCCTTTTTTGTGCCAAAAAATATGAGTCCAGGTGTTTCCATCTCGGTGCATTTTTTCCAGAGGAACTGATCTCTTCAGAGATGGAGTGCTGTGCTATTTTTGCCTGCTATTTACATTGAGGTTAACTCTGCTGGTTAGCGTGTACTGGTAATGACTCCAATGACATGGATTTTATTTCCATGTGGTTCCATTAACTTTGGTTTTCCACTGCCACAGACTGCTCTCATAATTATGTCTGAAATGTGTTCCTGGCCTAAGGGAGACCTTATGAAGCACAGCGCAAATCCACTGTCATTTGGGAAAATGGACACCCAGATGCCCATCTAGCTGATGGGAGACGGTGATGCAGCAGAGGACTATCTTAAGAGAATCCCTAAATTTACATCTAATAGCACAAAATTTCTATTACTCTGTGATGTTCAAGATACATGACTTAATGTTTTGGCTGTATTAGGTTCAAAGTCAATTGTAGATAGAGGCTCGGTTTATGGGCAAATCTTGAAATATTAAAGGAGGTTACTCACTTTACAAAAAAAAAAAAAAAAAAGGGAGTCATGCCCAGTCCTTCCCAATTACATAATGTTTACTTGCCCAAATGCTTTACTGAGTTTAAAATATCTCTGTCTTGTATTTGAAATTATATGTGACAAATATTTGATTACATAATTTATTTAAAAAGAAAGTTACACTGTAGAAATTTAGAAGTTTAGTTTTTCCAGCATCTTAAAATGCCTCCAGTAACGTTTCAGTCAGGTTCAAAATCACTCAGATCTCCAAAAAAGTATATTTTAATTTTTTTGTTTGTTTTAGGGGTTTTTTGGTTTGTTATTTCTCTTTGGGTTTTTTGTTTGTTTGTTTGTTTGTTTGTTTGTTTGAAACAGGGTCTCCCTCTAGCCCCAGCTGGCCTTTAACCCCTATGTATACCAGGCTGGACCCAATCTCACCAAGGTCCACCTACCTTTACCTCCTGAGTGCTGGGATTAAAGGCATCCACCAAGATACCCGACATTGTATTTTAATTTTTTATGTAAATATGTGATATAAATTTATACAGTCAATATTCAATATGACTAGTTCCAAGCACCATGTTTAGTAAATACAAAGTGATCACTTGCAATTCCCAAAGAGCTATGAAATAATGAAAAGAGGGGAATCAAATAAGTAAGGAATATGTCATTTAAAGTAATTTAGAAGGGCGGTATTAAAGCAAGGCACAGTATATTGACTGAGAATAAATACTAAGAATACCTTTGCTCAATTGAGACAGCTTTGCAGAATTTTGGAGAGTTAAGAGTTAGTTTTCCATTCATTCTATTATAACAAAATGGATTGAATAGTTAATAACAGCATAAATTTATTGCTTTCACAAATATAGAGACTGAGCACTCTTAAGATGAAGGCCCTCTTAAAATGAATGCCAGGTGTTTGCTTTCAAGGTGGTGTCTTAAATGATTCTTCCTGGATGGAGGTGGGGCTTACCACTGTGTTCCCGAATGTCAGAAGATTACAAAAAATAAAAACAAGAAAGCCTAGCTGGTTCCCTTTAAGCTTTTTATGAAGTCTCTATTCTAATTCAGGAATGTTCTACCTTCATTATGTGTTCACATCCTAAGGGCTCTTTAGCAGAAGAAAAAATCCTGGATTGAGTTTCAAAGGAACATGGCACATTTAACTGTAAATAGTGTATCTAGAATTTAGACTATGGAAAGGGTGGTAGATGGTTAGGTTGGGTAATTAAACTGAGTCCAGTCCATAAAGGGCTTAAAAAAAATCCTGTTGTGAATCACAATTGTATTTTGAGAGCCATTGCTAATGGTTATGGGTGAGAGTATGAAATGAAATCTAGTTTATGTTGTGTGAGGTTGAATTTACATTAGGAGAAAGAACTGAGTTGAAGTCATATTCAGCATGTATTTAGTGAGTACCTAGTGGTCTCTAGTACTAGTCTAGATGTCTGAATACAGAGTGACTCTAGGAAACATTATCAGTGACATCCTGGTTCTTACATTATGTGGAGGCAAAAGACAAAATGAAACAAATATGTAGATGTTTCTTGTCTCTGAAAAGATTATGAAAGAAACCAAAGTAGGGTAAGCAAGAAAGGACAGACATATGTAATGCATGCATCTCTTTAAACCAAAGCATTTCTTCCTGGTTCTGTAAGAAAGACTTAAGTGAAGTAAGGATTCCACAGGAATTGTGTTCTAGGCAGAAAAACCAGTGTTGGCAAATCCCCTGGGTGGGATTACTGGTTGGTCCTTGAAGAATAGGCAAGCCATGGGACTGGAGCTGAGCCTTCAAGGGCAGTTGTCATCATAGGGTTGCGGTTTTCAGGAGAGAGAGAGAGAGAGAGAGAGAGAGAGAG
>NW_008336391.1:405433-437352 GCF_000622305.1 Nannospalax galili
GAGAGAAGGGAGGGAGGGAGGGGGGAGAGAGAGAGAGAAAGAGAGAGAGAGAGAGAGAGAGATCAGAAAGGATGAGCGGAAATGTGAGCAGAGGACTTGAATATGAGGTTTGCTTTAGGAGATGAGAAGTAAACTGTTATGAAATCTGTAAAATTAAGTGTCGAAACTGTTTATAAAAGGTTAGCCAAGGCTCCAGAGCCTCTTGAAGGGCAGTTGAGAAACAGCTGGGCTTCCCTTCTCCTCAAACTAGCCTGTATCTGCCATTGTGAGCCTGGATGCTCGTAGTCTTAATCCCAGAACACGTTTGAAAACACTGCCCAAGATAGTCAAATTGCAGAATTGTTCTTTGGAAGATTAACAACATTTGGGTTTGCATAGAATGGTTTTTGTTTGTTTTGTTTTGTTTTTTTGTTTTTTTTAAAGTATTTTGTATTCATTACGACATATCCAAAGTACACAGTCCAGCTTGGTGCAAGGGAAAGTTTAATTGTTCCCTTTGAGAGACTGAGATGGTCTTTTAGATTTTGACAGAAAGAGATCTTTTCCTTAAGAGTCAGTCCCCATTTTATTTTGACTTTGTCCCATTAATTTTGTGTTTGCCATTGCATCTCATTCTTGTCTTTCACTAGTTTTTATTATTTATCTTGCTTCTGGTCATCGTTATCATGTATCTTCAGTCTTTTCTTAAAATGTACTTATCCTCTGCAGTGTGTATATTTATTTTGAAAATCAATTGCATTTATTTGTCCTTAGATACAGCTTTTGGTGTTATTAATGAATGTATTACTATAAAAATATATGTATGTAAACATATTATGTTCATGTGTAGCAAGTAGGGTAACAGTGTCGGAGAATGCTAGAAGGGAAGAGTGGTGTGGATTTTTATCATTTTCAATCAGGGCAACTCTTTTCTAGTAAGGTGTTATGTGAGCAGAGGTTACATATATTACCCACATATTATATGACCTGGTGTGCAGGCAACAGGCTCTTCTTACCTTCACATATATTTATATAGGAAAGTGCTGGGAAAAGAGGTCATTGTTTGAGAGTGAAACCTTTGCTGTCTCTTATAAACTTGTAGAGCTGCCTAAACCTTAGGGATTAGCTCCTAAGAACGGTACATTCTATTTCCCAAACAAAGATAACATTTTCTACTTTAGGGAATCTAAACAATGAGCATTTTTCTTCTTTCCCTGATTAGCAGCCCCAGCCCCCTCTGGCCTGTCAGTTGTGATTATGTGTACTGATCCCAGCTAAGGCACATAAGAGAAGCTGCTGATGGAGAGGGAATTTGAAAGAGACTTCCCAAAGTATTGTGGCAACATGAAAATGGCTCAGTCAGTGCGCCGATGGGGTTCACAGAGGCTGGATTCTTTGTACTGCGAGTTGTCCCCACTGTCTAATTTGGGTTCTACTTTCTGGCATTTTTCTGAGTCTCTTTTTCCTCTCAAAATACTGTAGAGCCAGAAGCTAAAAAGGCAAAATGCCTCTGTTGCTGTTCAATAATCAACCCTAGTAGTGAAGGAAAAGTTAATTAAAATCTATGAAAATGAAACAAGTAACCTTTAAAGATAGGCAGCAGAATGTGGCAGTGTTAATGTGACAATTTGTTAATGGATTAGGCAGTTATAATCAGTATTAAAAATTACTTGAGGCTTTTTTATGTTTACAATAGCTAGTAATTAAAGGAAGCAATGACCTGCGAGATTAGCCATGAAAACTATTTGCCATCTGAACATAACACCAGGGAGGGAAAACACGCCTTTAAAGTGTTTCTTCTTCTCCTGTCGTCTTACCTTGGAAATTGTTTGCTTGTGTTTTTCAGTTTAGTGTTTTTCGGCCCTTTCTATTGAAATGAGACACACATTTTAAATTCCCATTAATAGTAAAGAGCTAAAACCACTAAAATCCCAATCCTTCCTCCTCTTGAACTAGGTTTGGTGTGCTTGACTGCCTTTTGGTCTCTCTGATGTCTGGTTTGGGGAAAGTTGTCCTTGAAGACTTGCTCAGTCTTTTATTGTCTTGACATTGACATGAAAGAAACCAATCTAAGAAATGAAAATATTCATATTATATAATCCATTTGTGGGAAAAATCCATTTTGTGCTGTTTTTTTTAGCTTCAATGAAACAGTACTTTAATTTGTTTATTGGAATTTGAGGGATCTGGATAAGCTATAGAAGAATCCTTGTAATTGTGATGATTTGAAGAACACAAAGGAACGGTTTTTAATTATGTATTTATCTGAGGTAGAAGAGAAAACAGAGATATTGAAGTGAATGGGAATGATCTGTCACAAGTGTTTATTATGTACACACAGTCGTAACAATGAGAATAATTACAGAGATTACTGAGGAATCTGCTATGTGCTTTTAGAAAGTTTGGGGTGGAGGATGCCATCCATATTAATTCTGAATAATTATTCCTCATGTACACTGAGCAACTCAACTAAGACAATGACATTTAGATAGCAAACAACCAAAATGCAGTACTTCAAGTTCTAGCTCCAGAAGATGTATACTCTAGGCCATAAAAACTCTAAACACTAAAATCCCCTTGTTTCCTTTATAATTATGACATTGTGGACAAGAAAGTTTCCATTTTCTCAATTCCACTGAGTTTAAGTCACCGCAGAGGAAGGAGAACCTACCTCTCCTGACTTTCATTCTGACATTTTTCTACTAAGAAATGCATGTGAAACCTTGGATGGCCTTGGTAGAAAGTCATCCATGATCTTGAGTCTGACTAGTTGACCTATACAGCCACTAGTTTTGTTTTTATTGTCCTACTTGTCGAGTTATCCCTAGTCAGATCTGATGTGATCCTTCTACTTTGTACCAAAGATAGCTACTTTTGGAATAGCCAGCTAAAAACATTTCAGTTAGAATAAAGGGAAGAAAACAGAAAGTAGTAAAAAGTACAATAAAGTGCTGTACTTATAACAACAAAGAATTATTTTGAAATGTCATTTCATGTCACCTGGGATTTTCAGTAATGTTTTTATCTTAGAGAACAAATGGCAAGTCTGTGATGTTTGGGATAGTGAGCTGTCGACCTCTCAGGTGTCAGGGTAAAGACATAAAGTCCAGAATACAGCAGAGACAAAGCAAATGTTCTCTCTTTTGTCTCTCCTGCCTAACTTTCTAGACATTTGAAAGAAATTTTGCCTTTTTTGTTTCCTTAAAAAATTCATGGGATTGCTGGTATAGCTCAGTATAGAGTGCTTCCCTGGTGTTAACGTCAGTCACCCGCCACACACACACACACACACACACACACACACACACACACACACACACGCACATTTATCAATCAAATAAATTTTAATTATATGTAGTATTCTGAACTAAAACTTCTGAATATAACATATTATTCCAAAGAGTTCGAGTCCAGTGAAATGCAAGGAATATATTAGAATAAAATATACTAGAATAATGGCACAGTTAAAAGTAGAAACAGTGCAATCTGACAACAAAGAAGAGTTTCAGGAATTGTAGTCAGGTTTGGGCAGGAGCTGTGCTGTGAGTTGCATCATTTGAATCATAAAGCTCCTCCAAAGGCCACTGTGTTGACGGTGGTGGAATCTGCAGGACGTGTGTCAAGCACAAGGAAGCTGGTTCTTCACTGTGTCCCTTTGAGAGATTCTGATTCCCTCTCATTTTTCTCCCACCATGAGGTGCAGTTTTGCTTTGGCACATACTACCCTCCAAGATGAACTACTTAACCACAAAACAGTGGGTCTTAGTGAGTATGGACTGAAATCTCAGAAATCACAAACCAAAATGAACCTTTCCTCTTTCTAATTTGATTTCGTCAGGCATTTTGTCACAGTGTGGCTTTAAAAGCCTCAGAGGATGTTTGCTTTGAGCTGACTGCAGATAATGCAAGGAGATATTGCAGTGAGACAAGTGGTATTTCTTTTGGAAATAAATTTTAGGCATATCCTTTATAAACAGTGTGATAAAGAGTCTGGACTTCATCTCAGTATGAAAAGTGCTAGCCATATTTCGCTCTTCTGCCCTTCTCCCATGTCTGTGGAGGATATCATAATTGGGCTCATTTCCTGGGTGCTCAGCTGTATGCCTATGCTGTGGTTTGAGTGTGAAATGTTCCCCTGCTGGCTCATGTATTTGAGCACCTGCTCCCAAGCTGGTTGGTGGTGATGCTTGCAGAGGCTACGAAACCTTTAGGAAGTGGTGCCTAGCTGATAGACCTGGGTCACTGGAGGTAGACTTTTGAGAGTTATAGCCTGTCCTAGCTTCTGGCCCTGTTTTCCATTTCTTAGTCTACATCACATGCAGACCTCTGCCACACACTCCCAACCACCAGTGACTCCTTCCATGATGGAGTGAAATGCCCTGGAACCCTGAGCTGTAAAAAATCCTTCCTTAGGTTGTTTCTGTCATGTGTTTTGTTACAGCATTGAAGAAAGGTAACTAATACATCCTTCAATACTTGAGTGTATACATTCTTCTAATCCAACCTAATTAATAGTTCTCAGCCACACCATGTCTTAGAAAAAAAGAGCAACATAAAATTCTGTTGTAGATTCATAATTGTGAAAAGTGTGGGTGAGGGATTGGAGTACCATGAGACTGGAGTTGGGAAAGGAGATGCAGGATACATAATTGAGGTAAGAATTTTTGCAGATTGTTTAGAAGTAGGATGAATGTACAATTTAGAAATGGAAGGAATGTGTAAGACTTGAAGGACACTGCTGTTCTGAAAATTCTTGTGTGTGCATGTGTGTAAGCCAAAGGTCAATATCAATCGCCTTTATCTCTCTCTAACTTACTTTTTTAAACTGTGTATTAATGTATTGCCTGCGTGTATGTAAGTGCACCTGTGTTGTGCTGTGCTCACAGAGGTCAGAGGAGCGCATTGGATTCCCCTGGAACTAGAGTTACAGACAATTGTTAGCCGCCATATGGGTGCTGGGAATCAAACCCGGGTCCTCTGCAGGAGCAGCAAGTCTTCTTAACTGCTGAGCTTTCTCTCCAGCCCTGGCCAGCCCCTACTTTTTGAGACAGTTTCACTACTGAATGTGGAGCTTGCCATTTCACCTGACTGGCCAGCAAGCTCCAGGAGTTTCCTTTCTTCTCTGTGTTCATTCACCCCCCAGCCCTGGGGTTACAGGCACATGATGCCATGGCCAGCCTTTCACATGGGTGCTGAGGGTCCAAACTCAGCTCTGCATGCTTGCAAAGCTAGCACTTTACCCACTGTGCCGTCTCCCTAGTCCTGAAAATTCTTAGCAAACAACATTTTGTTTTTACTCTTATCACCCTTTAGGCATTTAATTATACTGCTTTGTTTCACAACATTCCACTGTTTCTGTTTCGTTCTCCACACACTCAACTCTGCAGCAAAGACTTAATGAAGTAGCTATATGAAATAAGGAAGGAAGAGCAGCATGCCGTAGAACACTTTCAGGACAGAATACAGTCTCAGAGATCAGGTGGTCCTCATCCTACTGATTACATCCTTCTGTCCTTCTGAGCAGGTTTTTATATATTTATCCTGTAGGGTTTCCTGATCACTATTTAAAAGTAGAAGAAAGAGGATTGTGTATCCAAGTCACTTTGACACCAAAACTCGAGTTCTGTGTTTCATTCATTCTAGGAATGGTAGCTCCCTGAATGTTTTTGCTTTCTGTTTTTAAAAAAAGTAAGCGACTGTGACCAGTAATAGTCATATATATAGAGATTAGAAATGCATGTGAAAACGTCTCAATGTCAATTGCCTTAAAATGAATTTTTTCTGTATGAAACTGTGTGTTTTAACAACGAAGTGGAGATCTTTTTTAAACGTTAAAAACTCATTTAATTTTATGTCTTATAGAGTTTATAATGAGTAAAAGACTGTACAAGCGTAATAATTCATCTGTAAACCTAAAAATATACAGCCAATTTTGAAAGAGATGTACCCTAGCTCAGAAAAATGTTATTGAATAGGTTAATGCTGTTGTAATGAAATGTTTCTTCTAATAAAAAAAATAATGTTTTTATTGAATTTTTGTATATTTCATATAGAACATCTCAATCAATCTTAATCATCTTTATGCCCGCATCCTCTCTGGCACCCTCCCGTAGTTCCCCATACACACTGGAATTTATACACTCTGTCATTTGTGCTAAGGCCTATTGTGTCAAGTTAGTGTCCCCAGACAATCCTCATTGAAAGTTCATCCACTGAGATCTAGTCAGCTTATCTAGAGTCCCTTGTTTTAGGAAGATCAGCTCTTCCTTAGCCAACAATAATTAGTTGCCGATATATCTTCAGCTGAGATTGGGGTCTGCTGTTCACTTCCCCAGTTCTATGCTGAGTTTTTGTCTGTTTAAGTTTGCATGGGTCTTTTGCATGCTGATACCATTGCTGTAGATTCATATTAGCAGGGTTCCAGGAGCTTGTAGGACTGTTTCCTATGGTCGCACACTTCCTCTCTGGCTCTTAGAGTCTTTCTGCTCCCTCTTCTGCAATGGTCCCTGAGCCCTGGGTGGGTGAAATTTAATACAGGAGTCCTGTCCAAGGACCAGCATTCTACAGACTCTTAATCTTTATGCTTTGGCCATTTGTGACCTTTTGTGTTCCTGGCCCTCTGTTCCATGAGGGAGCTTCATTAATCAGAACTGAGAGATTCATTAGTAACCTCTTTAACCCCTGGTCTATGTTCTGTGAGCCTTAGTTGTAGAAGTTGCATTGTAGATGAGTCACTTAGGCCAGAGCAATTCATAGGCAATGTCTGTATGTGACCAGTTGTGAATAGTCTTGGGAATAGTCTCAGTCTAGTGCAAAAGAAACTTCTTTGATGAGTGGTGACTAGGATATTGTTTCACCAAAATTTTCCTGCTTGGAGACCTACCCCCACTCAGGATCTCCCGGTTCTGACTCGGATTGACAAACCAACATAAGACATTCTATTTGGGTTTTGCATAGTTTATATGACATTTGAAAGGGGGTGACTTACAAAAACAGGGATTTTTATAGGCTTTTCCTTTTCCATATTTGAAATGCATGTGCCATCCGGCTTCCACCCCAGTCTCTCTCACTCACCATTCACCCATGCTCCATATGGCATGGTTCCACCCCTTTTTCCCAGTGTGCTCAAGGTCCCCTTCTCACCATCTGAGTGCCTCATCTCACCCCACCAAGGAACCCCCGAGATGGGCCGGGCATCCGTCTAGCCTTTTACCATGCTTTATTCCAAGAATGGCAACGACCATTTACTTCTGTGCTCCAAAGTCCACACCCAAACATAAGTCCGGTGACTTCCCGACAGCCACACAAAATGGCGAGAGAGTGGCCTCATGGTTTTCCTGGCTTATATCCCCATAGCCCTGCCCCTTAATGGGCATCTGCAGGTAAGAGGCAATGAAATCCCAATGCTCATGCTCAGTTTGCTTCTTTTTTTTATGAAGTCCAGGACCCAAGCTCAGGGAATTGTGCTACCCACTTTTAGGGTGAATTTTCCCACCTGAATTAACCTGATCAAGATAATTCCCCACAGGCATGCCCAGAGGCCAACCTAACCTAAATGATCCATCACAACTATGCCCAGAGGCCTGTCTCCTAGATGATTGTATATCCTGTCAAGTTAACAAATATCACTAACCATCACATACTCCTTAATAAACACACTGTATTCATTAATTTTGACATTGTGAATTTTTATTTTCATTCTTCTAAATTTCCTCCTGTTTCTGATTTTGTGTGTTCAAGGGGCTGGGATATGCTCAGTTGTGTATGTGTGTGTGAAGACCAAAGGTTGACATTGCTAGCTTTCCTTAATTGCTCTTTTCCTTATTTTTTGAGACTGGGTCTCTCAATCGGCTTGTAACTTACAGAGTAGGCTGTGTTGTCCTATTGGTGAGCCCAGGTATTTGCCTGCCAGTGCTGAGATTACAAGTGTGTGCCACCCTACTGAACTTTTTGATGTCGGTTCTGGGTGATCAAACTTGGGCCCTCAAGCTTGCACAGCAAACACTTCACTGCCTCACCCTTTCCACAGTGCCTTAACCCACATTTTTGCTTCTTTTTTCTTTGCCATCATCTCAAGTTCCTTTATAATATCATTTCCTTTCTGCTTAGAGAGCTTCCCTTGGTCTCCTGGCCACCCATCAACAACATCTTTCTTTGACAACAAGCTTTGACTTCCCTTTCATTCCTAAAATATTTACCTAGATCAAGGATTCTAGGTTGTCAGCTGTTTTCCTTTTGCATTAAAATAAGTGGCATTCCTTTATGGACTTTGTGATTTCTAGTGAGAAACAATATTATCCCCCCGACCCTAACAATTAAGTGTTTCTCTTTTCCTCCTTTCAACATGATTTGGTTTTGATTTCCAGAACCTTGACTGTCAAGTGTCTTAGTGTGAAGTTCTTTAAGTTTATTCTATTTGATGGTCACTCAGTTTCTTCAACTTGAGGTTTATGTGTCTTGTTAAAATGTGGAGTTGTGTACGCCTTTAATCCCAGCACTTAGGAGGCAGAAGCAGGTGGATCTGTGAGTTCAAGGCCAGCCTTGTCTACATAGTGAGTTCCAGGCCAGCTAGGGCTACAGGGAGACCCTGTCTCAAAAAGACCAAAAAAAGAAAAAAAAAGTGGAAATTTTTAAGTGTTATCACATGATTGCCATCTGAAGGTGAGCACCTGAGGACTCTTGTCTATGCTACTGTCCTGGTGTCCCAGGAACTGCTGCACCTGGCCATGCTCAGGTCCTATGTGCTGTTACTCACCAGGTGTCTTCCTTTAGCTGCTGCTCTTCATATACGGTTCAAATTTCTGCATTGTCGCTGTTTACCAATGTGTGGAGGGAATTATAAAATGTTTAAACTGTGAATTTGTAAACTTAATCCATAAAAATTATTTCAAGTGGAATGTTAAGTTACTTGTATCTATATTAGTTTAGATAATATTACAAAGCGTCTGAGATACAATTATTACTTAGATTCTTATTATTAGATCTTTATTATTTAAAAAATACATATGTACATTGTGAGCCAGGCGTGGATGGGTACTAGAGAATATCAGTGAGAATCAGTGTTTCTGCTCTGAGCATTTCATACCAATCTGTATCTAATACCAGCACATATCTTTCATAGAGATATCTAAATTATAGTTTTGTCTGTATAATTATACCCTAGTCTGGCTGTTAGCAATAGGGATCATTTTAAGAAACATGTTAAGAACTTTTTGAGAACCTGAAGCTTTGACTCTCAGAGAACTAATAATTTGGAATCACAGATTATGATGTGTTACCTTAAAAAAAATAGGGGGCTGGAGACATGGCTCAGCAATAAGAGCACTGCCTGCTCTTCAGGAGACCCAGGTTCATAACCCAGAACCCACATGGCAGCTAATAACTGTCCGGAACTCCAGTTCCAGGGGGATCCTATGCCCTCGTCTAGCCTCTGTAGACACTGCATGACATGGGGACACTTACATACATGTAGACAATACACTCATGCACACAAAATAAAAATAAATAAAAATGTTCATGAAGGGCCCCATTTTCTGTTTTCACTTAGTCACGGTGTGTTTGCAAGGTCTTCACTGAATTGTGGCATCTCTTGTGGCATCCCATGTATCATTTTGATTACTCCTGAAATTGTGGGTAGTATATGCCAGCCCTTAGGTTGCTTTTAGAGGAGTGTATCACTTACTGAAACTTGTAAAGTGTAGTCGTTTCCTACTGGTGCTGTAATACTTAGCACAAACCTAAATAATTAAATCAGCACTGTTATATGGATGTGGAGGCCTATGTCAAACAGTCTAAGTCAGGACGTTAGCAGGGCTGGGGTCCTTCCTATAGGGTCCTAGGGAGAATCTGTTTTCCTGCCTTATCTACGTTCCCAAGGCTGCATTCCATCCTTGGCTTGTGCCCCTCTTCCTGCATTTTAAAGCTAATGTGAACATGCTCTGTAGGAACTACCAATGGAGACACTGCTAGTATTTGACATCAAGCTGTGCTTTATAACAAGCACATTGTACCCCATTCCAACATTCCCCTTCCAAGGTCTGTTTTCTGTAAGATCTTAACATTTGCAGAAATCTGGAAATTCTCTAAGACTCAAATTTGTTTTTGATCTAGAGTAGACCTAGTAATATGGAAGGTTTTAATAGGTAAAGAATCCAGGAAAAACATCTTGTAGGTTTTGTTAACAAGGCATGATCAAAGAACAAGTCAAAAAACAGGAATTCTGTAGACTCAAAGCACCTACCCAGCCACTGTTTGAGTCTAGAATCAGAACACGTTTTAGGAAAAAAATGCCGTTCAACTGAAGAATTTAGATAAAAGCCAGCTGAACACTGTTAAGTGAACACAGTTGAGAGGTATCTGTAGGAAGAAACATGAATTTTATGCCATCATGTGGGATTATAAAACTTGGTCTTGAAGTAGTGTTTACATTAAACAAACCCAGGTACAGTCCATTGGCCTGTTTAGGACACAGATTTGTTTTGCAAAGAACATACCCTTGCTCTCAGGGCTCTTGTTTATAGAAATGAAAAAAAAAAAAAAAGGAAAAAAGAAAAACTTCATTGTTGGCTGTCAGAACATTTCTTCACTTGGTATTCCGCCATACCAGAGTTAGGAACGTGGTGGAATGGGGTAGATTATCATGCTTTTTCCTGTACTGTTGAAGTTTTTTGACTGTTTCACCAGAAATGAATTATTTTCAAATAAAAACATTTGTTATTTGCATATCTTACTGCATAATCAACATGAACAGTGAACTGTAAACCTTTCACTATATTGGACCAGTTCAGCTCCATCTGTGAGTAGTATGCTGTTTCACTGTCTAACACAAACCACAAGGGGTAGCCATAGGTTTTGATGTTTGCTCTTCATTTAGCCTGTGTTTTCTGTGGTCAGACCTCATGAGGAAACATTTAGCTCATTGTGGCAAATCCAGTGACATACCAGTGGGTGGCAGTAGGTATGACAGAGTTTTAATAATGTGACTTTGCATCCTAGGTAGACTCTGAAGACAGCATGCTATGAGGCCTCTTTTGCTTATTATTGTAAATTACAGCTGATTTTTTTTTCACATTTTCCTGATTTTAGAAGGGATGCTTAAGAATGAGGTTTTTTAAGTAATATGGGGAATTTTTATTATGTACCTGCTACTATTTTAAATGTTTTTCATATACATGTGTTCCTTGGTGTCTAGTAACAATATGATAAATACCATGAATTTTGCAATCAAATCCCTCTAGCTAATAAATGGCATATTTGCATGTAACCATCTCAAGCACGTTAAATCATCCGGAGATTACTTATAATAGCTAACATAATATGAATGGCACACAAGTAGTTGTTCCATTATTTTTAGGACACATGACAAGGGGAGGAAAGGCCAGTAAATATCCATTGCACATGTAGTTTTTAACGATTATTTTCAAGCCATGATTGGTTGGAACCCATGAGACAGAAAGCCGACTGTATTTATTTAAAGCCAAACATGTTTGATTTCATTTACCTTATTTCCTTTACTAGTATAATGATGTAGTTTCTGGCCTTTGAGCCAGAAAACTATTCAGTGATCTTTCAATGAAAAGCACTCTTCCTCGTTGCTTTTTTGAGAGCTATTCTGTGTGTCGTATGTTGAAAGCACTGCTGTGACTGCTTGCTCATATCTTTCAGTATTTGCTTTCCATCAGTCACCTCTCGTGATGTCATTTCTGAGGGGAGGGACTTGAATGTGGACAACAGGAACAATGGCTTTCTCACAGATTGTTTTGATTACATAGAGTTTTAGTGAAGTTTTCTTTCAGTTTGGGGAGGAATTAGAAAATATACAAGCATATGTCGTAGAACTGGGAGCACTAGATCATTTCAATACTAGTCTTGAAATATAAAGGAAGACAGTCTTTATTTCTTGAAAAAACCATACTGGAAGAAGCCCTGGGCCCACTGTGCAGGAACAGCAGAGGCACTAACTCTTAGAACTCAGTCCTCATCCAGAAGATGTGAGGAGATTAGCTGAGATCAGTTTCTTTTTTTCTTTTTTAAATTACTGTCATTTGAAACTTAATAGTTTTGACACTACACCACTGGGCTCTAGAGCCTCAGAACAGGAGAAAAGCTTAGTAGATTGGTGACCAAGAGCTTCTTCTCTGCCCCCAAAGCAGCTTCCTTTCTGCCTTTTAATTTACTTTTTTACAATACGTGCTAGATGGTGTGTCTGTCATTTATAAATGAAATTCTAATTCTTTAAGGAAACAAAAACTTATATTATTTCTTTATTTTCTTCTCTCCTAAATGCCAATGATGCCAGTACCTGGGTAGTCAAGAACAAAGAAATAAAAGAACAGAGACCATTATGTTGCGTGTTCGGCTAATGTTTAGAGTATCGGGAGTTCAACAGCGGGAGGCTAAGTCCATCAGTTATGGCCTATTGTGTGTTGTGCTGTGCTGTGCTGTTTGATTTGATTTCATTATACCATGACTGCTATCCACAGAGAGGGCTATAAAAATTATATTTTGAATTTTGAACTTTTGAGAATTTATGTTATCTGCTTATTTTAGTAAAGGTCAGGACACACAGATGATCATTGGGCAGGGACCACTGAATTACTAAGATACCGAAGCCAAAAGCTAACTGCTTCTGTCTAAACCTCAATCATCATTTCAACATTGTCTGCTGCCAGTGTTCCTCCACCCAGGGCATTGTCATAAATGCTGCCAAAAGCGTGTTTCTGTAGCTTCCTGTCCATTATCAGCTGGCCTTACTTAGAATGTGAATGAGATAGTTTATAGTCAAAGGTTAAAGGAAAACATAGTTATTTCTGAACTTGATTTTCAACATTTTTAAGAAGAATCATGTTAGTACTTTGGTGTATTGGTCACACATACCTTGACACAGTTCATCTATTAAAGACAAGTAAGGTACCTGCTTTAATGGCTGCCAGAAATAATGTAAGCCAGTGCAGAACCTCCTTGAATCCCCAGGCCATTGGTTACAAAAGCTGCAAAGGAAGCAGCACAAAAGCATATTAACACAGCTGTTGTCATGGTCCAGTGCGTTAACTGTGTCACCAGAACACAAAGTGGAATACACAAACCTAGGTTCTTCAGTTCCTGTCTGTGATTCCTGCTTTTCTGTATGAAAATTTTCCTTCTCCAATGACTACATTTCATGAGTTCGCTTCAGCAGTTCAACTGCCATCAACATGCTTCTATGACAATAGTTAATGAAAGATTTAGTGAAACAGGTAGCAGCTGTTTGTAAGGAGAATGTGAACAGGCAGCGGGAATGTGAACAGGCAGCGGTGAACAAGAGAGCAGTCCTTCAGCTTGTTCCATCTTGATCATTTGTTCTGAGGTTTATTAAAACAAGAAGCAAGATTGCTCATTATGATGAGAGCCAGTAGCCACACTTAGTTGTGGCACATTGTGTTTTTTTACCTCTCTGCAGGTCTCACTTTGTTCCCTTGGCTTACTTCTGTTTACAGGAGAGCATTGCTTCCCAGCCATGCTCAGTTGCGTTCACCAGCACCGGTTCACAATCCCATTCTTCATTCCAAGCACAGGTATTTGAACAATGTGCCTCTATTAGTTACTTTTCTGTTGGTGTTATAAAATACCATGACCAAGGCAACTTATTAAAGGAAGAGTTTATTTTGGCTCCTGGTTCCAGAGGACTAGGAATCATGGCAGAGAGGCATGACAGCAAACAGAAGGCATGGCAGCAAGAGCTAAAGGCTGATAGATGACATCTTTAACAACAAACATAAAGCACAGGTGTCGGGGGAGGGGGAGGGAGGGAGGCAGGGAAGGAGGGAGGGAGAAAAAGAGAGAGAGAGAGAACTGGAAGTAGGAAGTGGGGAAGTAGGAAGTGGGCTCTCACAGCCCACCCCAGTGACAAGCTTCCTTCAGCAACAGTACTCCTAAAGAGTCTATGACCTCCCCAAACAGCACTAGCACCACCAACTGGGGAACAATGTGTTCAAATACTTGAGCCTATTGGGGCTATTTCTCATTAAAACTACCATGGCACCTAACAGTGAACAGTTGCTATAGATAGAGATTGCAATTTGGGAATTTTAAAGTTAATTATCAAAGATTGGGAGGTACTTTTTTAGAGAGATGTGGAGGCCCCAGATTTTGATATCAGAAGATTCCTAAAGCAAGTCAGAGGACTGCAAACATGTTGTGCTTTTTAAAGTATGTAGCAGAAAGATAAATTAAGAACTAAGTGGGTCAAGTGAGTGCATGCTATGTTAGATAGACTATGATATAAGAGAGCAAATTTCTAGATTTGGCTTTAGCTAGGTTATATCAAGCAGCCCATTTGCTTTCTTTGTGTCTCATGTCTTCATGTGTTTATTATAGAAATCATTATGTCAGTGTGGGATAGAACATTCTTCCCAACTCTTAAGTGTTCCAGGTTTCTGAGTAGATACAGGGTTTAATACAACCATATCCCTAGAGACTAAAAAATAAATATTAAAACAAATTTGAACAAAATAAAAAAAAAAACCAGCAACAAAATAGATTGGCATTGCAATTCTGTAGGCTTTGCTCAAAGATGGTCCATCAGTCCTTTCTGTGTTTTGAGCTCTGCTTTCTTCTTGGTGGCCTTGTCATTAACAAATTCCTTCAGCACAGTGGGAAATGCAGCCTTGGAAACACTAGGTGCTCTTTTTTACCAGCCTGGATCATTATCTACTTTTGTGGCAGGACAGGCTAATTTAGCCCCTTAACAGAACAGACCAGGAGGTCTTCAAAGGGAAAGAAAGGTAAACTAAACTTCTGTAAGACAAATTTTCTCCTGGGGGGCGGTCCCAGGGCCTGTGCATGGGTTCTCTCTCACTCTCAGGACCTCATGGCTCCCAGACCCCATGCTGTCTTTACAACCAACCAATAAAACTGACACAATGTCCCTCTCAGCTATAGTTTTGGGAATAAAGATATTCATTTGGGCTTGCCAACAAAGCTTATGCTATCCAAGAGGGGTTCACTTACAAAGACCTTGGCTGAGCTTTCAAGATCTACGCTCACCCAAGCACCCGCCAAGTTGGTGACTTCCTCCATCCCCTCAGCTTCCTCTATGTCTGTCCTTAGACCTGCCCCCTCATGCAATTGAAGCTGACCAATTGGGAGGGAGGGGTAACTGTCTCTCCCTCTGTCTACAGAGTCTCTTAGGGTTCAGGCATTCAGCTGTTACTGGTTCTTTCGGAGAATACACCTATCCAATACCTCCTTTCTGTCTGTATTTTATTAGATAAGTAAGTTATATTTGGCTTCGTAAGCAGTCCAATATTTGCTGTCCACTAAGTTGTACATGAGAAGTTTGGTGTTTACCGGCTCGACTGATGATTGGTTTTCTTTTCTAGCTGATGGACTCTACTGCACGTTCTCTAGATCCAATACAGCATCAAACACTGTAGTTCCTTGAGAGGAATCCACTTCTGAGAACTTCTTTTTGCCAAGAAGTAGAAAAGCAAAATGACCACATGCTCATAGGAACAGAGGACTGACCATATATGTCTCACAAATGCTGATGACCATTGGGCTAAAGACACAATTTCCTGAACCAGTTGAACATGGCATGTGTCTTTTGTGGAATGAGGTGGGGTGGGCACTGCTGTCTGGTGTTCAGCCTTTCTGCCTCCAATTTTGAAAACCCCAATTTTCATATGGAAACTCCTGTTTTTAGCCCCGATCTTTTTGGGTTATCAAGGAAACTAATCTATACTGTGCCCTAGGAAGTAGTAGGCAAGATGTCTAATCCTGCTATCCCAGAATTTCATTTCAAGTGGTGTGACACAAATGTTAGACTCAGGTCCTCTGTGTAAAGCGAACTTAGTGGTACCTGCATCTCTGTACATCCAGGCGTGCTCTAGATGTTGTCTTTTGAGTCTAGATCCTCTTTTCCCAGGTACCTGTTAAGTACTCCTACATCCTTTAATAAATTTTAAATTCTTATTTCTCCATTAGCAACTGGTTGCTGTCAGCTAGCAAGTTCTCAGTACCAAGCAATCCACAATTCTTTTTTCTTAAGTTCCTGATTCTCTGAGTTGGAGTGGCGCTAGGTTTAGCTGGTCAGTGTCTGCTCTCCATTGAACTACAGTCTGAATCATCTGTAGCCAGCTTCAAATCAGCTGGGCAACTCTGCCTCTGGGCCTTTGCTGGCTGCCTAATGGGGCAACCTTCAGGGTGTCAGGAGTCCGAAGAGTCCTGGGCCATTGTCATTAGCCGTTTGCCTGGGCTCATTCATATGATAAAGACAGTTTCATGGGAAGAAGTGCAAATGTTCAAGAGCTCTTGAATCTTCAGTGCAGGACAGGACAGTGTTTCTTTGAAATCAAGTCAAAGGGTCAGTCCAGATGCAGGAAGTAGGTCCTAGTGCAAGTGGGGAAAGTGGAAGGAAATGGAGTAGCTGAGGACACTGGCCAAGCTAGCATACCCCAACTTTGTTTCTGCACCTTGTTGCTGAAGAGCTCGATATGCTGATTAAAAAATCTTCCTATAAAAACCCCAAAACAGAGGCTGGAGAGATAACTCAGTGGTTAACAGCACTGGCTGCTCTGACAGAGGACCCAGGTTCAATTTCCAGCACCCACATGGTGACTGACAATTGGCCGTAACACCAGTTCCAGGGGACCCAATGTCCTCTTCTAAAGTCCATGAGCATTGCGTAACATGGGTTCACCTACCTACAGGCAGGCCGCACATAAAATAATAAATAAAATAGTTCAAAACAAAACAACAGTGTGCTTCTTTGTTGTTGATTTGATTATGGGCCTCTAAGTCTGTTCCTTTAAAAGATGCAGAAACTGCCTGTTATTCTCAAGTGCAGCACCTGTGTCTTCTTGGGATCACGTTCCATCTGTGTAGCCCTCTGAGTGCATAGTCTCAAAGGCCATTAATTATCATCAGCCAGATCTACACTTTAGGGCAATACCTGCCCAGACAGCACATATACCAACATGACTTGCTCCCGTTATTTTGATTCCTCCTACTGCATCTAGTTTAGCACTTGCTGAAGACATTTGCCTCTCTGGTATGTATATTGGATTGCTGTAAGTTATAGTTTGCTTTTACGTAGCATAGCCTCTTAGTAAGCTAAATCAATCACAAGTAATGCATATGCTATTTCTAGTGTGCACTGCTGTAGGTAATTCTTGCCAATTTTCATCCAAGTTCTGACTCAGCCCAGCCTTCTTTAGGTTTATGAGATCTAATAAGATCATTGCAGAAGGTAGTATCGCTGGAGGCAGAAAATTCTGCTTGCCAAATCTATTTTCTTTTATAGCAAGTACATAAATTAATGTAGGTCACGGAGACATTACAGCTGTTTGCATACATTAAGATACATCTCTCTTCAGTGTGCTGTTTTCCCTTCTAGCCACTCAGTTCTCTGAGACTGTGCCAAACCCTTGGTCAGCTATAGCTGTAATACATCCCACTCACTCAGAAAGAAAAAAGACAATTATTAACAATATGACTTTACAGTTAAGGCAGTGCTTTACTTCTATTAATATACTCGTTATTGTGGAGTGCCTTAATTTGGTTATAAAAATTGACTCTGGGGGTGGAACTTGGCTTGGGAACTTATAAGAGCAAATGGTTTGCTTCTAACTTTTTTCTTTAAAGGCAGCTTTCCTTTATGTTAAAAGGAATTTGGTGTTACTTGTGGATTATACAATCATTGGTCCAAATGCCTCAAATCTTGGTGTATTTTTGGATTTGTAGTTGATTTGACTCCGTTCATCTCCTACGAAGCTGAGGGTTTCTCATCTGGCTTAGACCTGATGGGGTGAGGGTCCTAGCATAGCTCAGGTAGGAGCCAAATGCGTTTCTCTTACACTCACACTTCAATCTCTTTCTCATACCTCAATCTCAAGTTCTCTTTCCACGTAGCAGTTTATATAAGCTACTGAGTGAATTGCGTTTAAGGAGCAACCCATTTTTCCATTGCATTTTCATAAGCATTTACTTTCTTATTGTAGGTCTACTAGAAGAGACCCAAAGAAAAGATGAAGAAATGGAAACTCTACAGGTAAAGTCAGTTCTCATATAGGGCAAGCAAGTATCATTGTGATAAAAATATTTGTTTTTCTGATTGGATATCTTTTCTTCTTACCATATCCAGACTGCTGCAGCACATGAGGTGACAAGTACCATGTGAAAATGTTAACACTGAAGTTTGAATTTGCTCTCCTTAGCTGTCTGAGACAGCATTTATCATCCAAAGCAGGAGGCAAGCTTAGCCCCTAGGCTACTCTTGAAAGAATTTGTTTGCCTTGGTGTAGTATAATGAGAACCTCAGCATTTAGAAATGAAGACAACATCCTCCCAATAAAGCAAGGCTGATGAGTAGGATAAATTTATAGAATGGGCATTTTCATGTGAAAGCTAAACATGTTGTTACTTCTTGGGTACCATCTGCCAGTGACTAACTAGGAATGTTAACACATCCATGGAATTTAGGATTTACTTTGTATAGTCTCAGTTTATCACAGGTTTGTGCATATTTCTTGGACTAGAAAATTATGTTTGAAATATTCTGTTAGAATTCTAATTGACATTTCCATGGTATAAGCAATTGATGTTCAGTTGGCATCTGACAGAAGTCACCTCTTCTATTTACCCAGAGCTAACTTACGAATGGGTAACTCAACTGTCTGTCTTTATTAGGACAAACATAATCAGTTCTGCTCACATGACAGAACCAATTCACCTAATGTCTTGTTGGAGATTAAGAACAGTAAATACTTTGGGCATTTAGAGATCTTTGTGGGCCTTACAGTAAGGTAAGACTTGAAGGATGAAATAATGAGCTAACTTGAGTGCTCTAGGGGGTAAAGATGATGTCTCTGGTGAGTGAGAAGTGGTTCAAACTGTTCACCATAAGCCAGGGAATTTGTTTCTCATTGGATTTTCTTCTATTTGATGGTATATTCATTAAGAAAAAATTATAGAATTTATCTGAAAATGCTAAGGAAGTATAATCCTAGGTATGTAGTTTGATGTATGTTAGCGACAGTCTTATACAGATTCAATTCTTTTAGCTTTTTCACCATATTCAAATATAAAAAGGGAGCACTAGTTGTTTATGTGTAAGGCAGAAAAAACTTTCAAGTATATACACGTCCTGCTAATCTCTGTGAAATTAATATCAGCAGTTCTTACTATTGAAAGCATTGGGTTATGATTACCACTGGTCCTGGAACATCATGTGTAAATATATTATTGAATACATATCTAGCTTTTGAAAATAGTAGTGCAGATAGTTTATTCCTCTTATGATATGACTCTTGGAACCACTAATCTCATTAGATGTAATAGCCTATATGGCTTCTCAAATGTTTATTGATTATCAGCACTACTTTTACCAAAATGTCCACCCAGTGCAAAAAAATGAACCAGGCAACTAGCTGTTGGCATTTGTAGATGTCTAATGTATAGTACGATGTCTTCTAATGGAAAAGTTAAACATTGGCACCACTTTTAGTGGTGATCAATGTCTGATATGTCCGTTTATTAAGAATAGAGGAAGCTGACACTTCTTAAAGTGATAAGAGTTCAGAGGTAGTTCACAGAAAGACCTTACCATTAAAGAATACAGAAAACTCCATAGAAAATAGATATATCCATGAGCTACTATATTCAAATGCAAATACCATAGATGAGAGCTTAGAAAAGACCATTGAAGTATTTCAGTTGAATTATTTGTTTGTTTGTTTTATGAATATGAGTGTTTTGCCTGCTTGTATGTAGTTACACCTATATCATGCAATGCCCACATAGGTCAGAAGATGATGCTGGATCCCCTAGAACTGGATTTTTGGACCGTTGTTTGTCACCATGTGGGTCCTGGGAACTGAACTCTAATCCTATAGATGAACAGCTAGTATTCTTAACTACTGAGCCATCTCTTCAGCCCCTGTCAGTTAAATTCTTAACACAATAGGACTTTGTTAAGAAGTACTTTCCAGCTGGTCATTGTGGCACACATTTTTAGTCCCAGCACTTGGGAGGCAGAGGAATCTCTGTGAGATTGATGCCAGACTGATCTACATAGTGAGACAGGGAGACCCTGTCTCAGAAAGACCGAAAGAAAGAAAGGAAGGAAGGAAGAAAGAAAGGAAGGAAGGAAGGAAGGAAGGAAGGAAGGAAGGAAGGAAGGAAGAAAGAAAGAAAGAAAGAAAGAAAGAAAGAAAGAAAGAAAGAAAGAAAGAAAGAAGAGAGAGAGCGATGGGGGGGAGAAAACACTTTCTAAAATAACGGTGACACTAAAGTTTGGAAGTCAAGAACTTTGAGTTTTAAATCCTGGCTCTGCTTCTGAGTCACTGCGTAACCTTGGGTAACTTGGGTAACTAACTTTGTTATGCCTATTTTTTCATCTATGCTATGAAATCATATGATTGTCTCTCAGAAGTGTTTAGACTGGATTAGATTATCCAAGAAGGAAGAATGAAATATTTAATAACAACTTACAATATTAGCAAATCCTTATGTATCCAAATTGGAATGAATTTTATTTGCTCATTATCATCTTATAATTATGCATAACAGATAATCTGTATTTAATATTCTCCTAAGGGCTAGGATGACTTACATGTCCTTAAATCTTCCAGTATCTATAAATAACTGATACTCTACTCATTGAACAAATATTGATTGTACAGTAGTATTGTGTACAGCACTGTTAGCTACTAGGTATCTTCTTGCCCTTAGTACCAAAATTCATGGAAAGACCAATAAATGAGTGTTTATAATGAAAAATAGTATTAAAGAAACATATGATAGTTTGTCAATGTGTAATGAGAACATTAGTCAGGGACAAATTTAGTGAGTATTTGTGGGAATCTTGCCAAGAGATGATGCCCTTCAGGATGAGGTGACAGCAGCCAGCGTGAGGTACCTGGTGACTGTATGATATATGTTAGTATATAACAAAAGCAAAAATCTGTGTTAGCCATTGGGGAGTGAGCGGGTATTAAGAATGCCCTTGGTCTGCTTACCTAGGCCACTTCATGGATGGTTGTACTCATTAATGAGAGACAAAGTGGATTGTTTTAGTTACTTGGCTTTTCAAGTGCCCAGGGGCAGTGATGGCAGGTGTGGGGTATGCTTGTGTGTGGAGATCATGAGTCTGGAGCTCAGAAGGGGCTTGAAGTGGACATACACAATTGGCTGTCACTGGATCTGGTGCCTGCTGCATAGGATTGATGCTAACAGTCCCAAGAATAACAAGAACTAAGATGTACAGAGAGTGAGAGAAAATGAAAGCCTAGGCCAAATCACATGAACACCAATATTTAAATGTGAGAAAGGGACAAACCTTACACAGTCGTTCAAGACTTAAAGTAAATGACTTCAAAAGAAAAAGTATTGTGAAGCGCCTATATACCATGTGGATATTTTTCATATACATTTATATTTCAAGGGAAAAATAGAACAGAATAAATATTTATTATGTCTATGGATCCTTTTAGTTCTAGTTTCAAAATTAAGGTTTTCCACCCTATCAATTTCCCATAATGCCTATGAAATAACTCTTCATATCTTTCATTTTCCAAATATCTCTTACTTAGCATAAGGCCTTACCATAGTAGATATTTGGCAAGGTTCTGTAGACTGAACAAATGAATACCGCCCTTCCCTTATCACCAAACGTGTATTCCTGGATCTCCTCCAGGTGCTCCCCCCCCATTGAAAACCAACAGCTATCCCTGTCCTAGAGTTAGTTTTTCACTTAAACACTTTGAGACACTCAAGTAACATCATCCATTCTCACACACACAATTCTCTTTCTCTCCTGTCTTACTCCTGATCTGTTCTCCACTCTCCTCTAAATGCATTGAAACAAAGGTCAGCAGGTGCATGCTTTGGCCGGGGTAGGAAAAAGGGGTGGAAAGTTGGAACATGGCAGGGAAGAGGCAGCAGGATGCAAGAAAGAGACCGTTATCCATATTCCAAAGAATCACAATGAGAAGACGTATATTCAGCAGCAATTGTCCCAGTGTAGCTTATAATGACCAAAATTCTTCACTGGAGCATAACTGCCAGGCTCATCTTCTTTTGATATGCATTTGTAGTTACAATACATGCTGATCTTCTGAAAAACCAAGAATTGTCCTTTACTATAAATGTGTGGTGCAGTACCACAGTTCTAGTTACATATAGGTTTGCAGGCCATAGAAGGAAATAAACCCCACCTCTAATCTTCTTGAGCTCAGAAGAAACTTTTAAAATAAACACTAAAGGTAATCCATTTTTCCTCAATTTATTAAAATTTATTCAGTGGGTTGACACCTTGCTGGTGATAGCTGGTAGTGACAGTTACTGCTGGTAGTGACAGGCTTATGGTTTCAGTTACTAAAGTACTGTCCTATGTGGTTCATTTTCCACTAACTTCTAGTTTTTCCCTATGTTTCTATGTGAACCCCACAATGCAAAGTACACCTGATTAAGAAATGAGTCGGAGGGCTCAGACAGAAAATTGCCCCAGAATGCATGCAAAAAAACAAGCTCACCCTGTTGGTGGTGTGTACTTGTTTTTTTTTTAAATTGCATTTTATGCATCTCATATAATAGATCTTAATCAAATTTAGACCCCCCCCTGCCACCTATGCCCCCCATAACCCTCCCCACTGGGTTTCATGCACTCTGTCATATATGTTAAGTCCTATCTGGTCAAGCATTTGTACCCAGATGTCCCTCAGTGCAGGTTCATCCACTGGAGTCTAGTCGGCCTATCTGGAGTCACTCCATTAAAGAAGATATACTCTCCTTCACCTCATAGTAATCAACTGCCAATAGTTTTCAGGAAAGGTTGGGGCCTGCTGCCCACTTCCCTAGTTCTATGCTAGATTTTTGTCTGATTGGGTCAGCATGGGTCTTGTGCATTCTGACACACACAAGTTCATATGAGCAAGTTCCCAGAGGCCTGAAAGCCTCTATTTCCTTATGTTCATGCACCAACCCTGGCTCTTACAGTCTTTCTGCCTCTTCTGTAATGGTCCTTGAACCATATGTAGGTGAGGCTTAATATAGGAGTCCTATCCAAGGATACACACTCTATAGTCTCTTATACTCTAAAACCTGGCCAGTTGTGGTCTTCTGTAGCCATCACACTCTGTTATATGAGGAAGCTTCACTGTTAAGAGTTGAGGGATATGTATTAGTATTTTCTCTACCCCCTGTTCTGCTATGTTCCGTGAACCTTAGGTGTCAAGATTCCACTGTAGATGTGTCACTTAGAGCGGGTATCTCTCAGATGTATATTCTCTGTGTGTGACCAGTTGTGGAACTCTGTAATAGCCTCCATCTGTTGCAAAAGGAAGCTTCTTTGATGAGGTATACTTGTCTGTAAATATAAGGATCCATATTTAGCATACAGTAAGAAATTTCATTTGTCTAGAGATATGACAGAGATAGGGTTTTCTCCAGGATCTATGACCTCTCTAGTCATGTATATTTGACTGTATTTACAGTGCCACCTATAAGTTTTAATTCCAATTAGATAGCTATTGATTACCCCCAAGATAAAAGTACCACTACTCAGGCCGAGCATGGTGGCACACACCTTTAATCCCAGCACCCGGGAGGCAGAGGCAGGCAGATCTCTTTGAGTTCCAGGATAGCTGGGGCTACAGGGCTCAAAAAGACCAAAAAAAAAAAAAAAAAAAAAAGTACCAGTACTCCACCATTAGAGGTAGTCTGTTGTGCTGGTCCTTGTGCTTGTTAGGCATTACATTTGGGTTGGATCATTGATTGATTTTCTTGCATAGCAGCTTGTATAGTATCCTCTAGAACTATGAGAACTAATCTTCAGAGGGGAGGCTTCTAGGTCAGTTCCAGCTCCATTGCTCCAAGTCCTGTGTCTGAAGTATGTCCTGTCTTCAGCAAAAGTGTTTTACATTCAGGTTCTGGGAGGTAATCAAGGGCTGTGGCAATAGCCTGTGTTATTTTGTAGTCTCTTGGACTACCCTGAACAATAGCTCAATACAGTGTCTGGCACTGTGTTCCTTGTTATATAACCCTCAGGTATACACATGCACTCGTGTTCAGATATTGTTATGTGTATTTTTCCGTTTTTTTTTTTTTATAATTCATTTCCCTCTGGCTTTTTACACCATCTAAGCTTTATTTATCTCTCCTGTCTCTCCATGTCTAACCTCCCTCATTCCTCCCCAGTTTAAGTAGCCCCATTTTCCCTGTTTTTTTTTTTCTCTTGATAATGTCTTTTATTACCCCCTGCCCTTGAGTTCCTTCTTCCCCTTTACCCCCATGGTTCCTTGTATGTCATTCCCTCCTCCCTTTCCCCCCCATTTTTCCCATTTTCCCCTGGGAAATATCTGTTTCCTACTCTCCCTGTCTCTCTGGTTCTTTGTTTTCCTTTGCCTCCGTGTTTCCTTACCATTTTCCTGGATCCTGGTGTTACATCAGGATATGGACTCACATATAAGGATTTGGTGCTCAGATCTGCTTTTCTGAGTCTGTGTTACTTCACTTAGTATAACAGTTTCTAGTTCCATCCATTTACCTGCAAATTTCATCTCTCCTTACCACTAACTCCATTGTGTAAATATATCACATTTTCTTTATCTATTAATCAGTTGAGGAACATTTAGATTGTTTCCATTTCTTAGCTATTATTAAAAGAGTAGTAACAAACATGGATGTACAGTTATCACTACAGTAAGTCCTTTTGGTATATACCAAGGAATGGTATAATTGGTAGATTCATTTTTAGTTCTTTAAGAGTTCTCCATACTGCTTTCCATAGTGGTTGCACAAGTTTGCAATCCCACCAGCAGTGAATGATCCCTTTTTCTCCAGTGTTTGGTATCTTTTTTTGTTCTCTTGATCTTAGCCAATCTGACTGGGGTAAGATGGAATTTTAAAGTGGTTTTGATTTGCATTTCTCTAGTTTCTAAGGAAGTTGAGCACTTTTTAAGATTTTTCTTAGCCATTTTTATTTCTTTGAGAACTCTATTCAGGTCGTCAGCCCATCTTATGCCTGTTATGTATGGACATGTTAAAACAGACATGGAACTTTCTGTTAAGGGTATAGTAAGAACCCAGACACAGTCCCCACCCTTATGGAATCCACATTCCTTCTCCCTCTTGCAGTCTTCCTTTCTTCTTTCTCCTGTGTCCTCTCTCTCTCTCTCTCTCCTGTCTTCTCCATGAGTAGCCACGTAACTTAAGTCCATATTTAGGACAATATGTTGAAGGAATGAAAGCTCTGGGTATCTATGAAATAAATGAAGGCCTGAAAAACAAACACAAGGATAAGGCTGCTTGTGGGACTGGATATGAGTGTCAGCTCCACCACCTTAGAGGAGGATGGAAGCATTCAGAAGGGACATCCCTAGCCCAGATATTGCCACAAGTATGTTTTGACATCTTGTTTGATATCATTAGAAATTTCATAAAACTGAGAACTAAGCCCTTTATTTTAAATGGAGCTAAGTATTCTAAAAGTAAACTTTTAGGATATAATATTTTCTGAGACACTCCAAAAGCTATGCCCTGAATATTATTAAATGGTATTAATGACACACTGCTTTTCACATGACCATAATTACATTTAGTAGGCTTTTAAAAATAGCCTAGAATCTTCTGTTTGATGGTGATTATTGCTGTTAGAAGTGTTTTAGAATTGTAGGGGTAGGTATTTGGCTTGATTTTGTCATCTCCATGGTGCTTAGGCAAAGCATTTACAGTGAACAGGAAGGAAAAGGCAATGTTTCCTTCTGCCATTGCCTTATTGCAGCTACTTAGGCAGTGGCTTATGGCAGCACAGAGCATTGAGAGAAAAAATAGAAAGTGAATTTCTTGGTTTTTATTTTTTTTAAGCAAGCCTAATAAATATTAATCTAGAGAGTTTTATAATAGAGAATGCCAATATAGAGTTGGCAGGCACATCTTTGAAGACAACTTGACAAAAAAAAACCCAAAAAACATGTGATTGACATGCCTAAACAAATGCCCTGGCAGAAGCCAACAAGATAGTGCATTAATATCTCAGTGGACCCAGGAGATGGCCAGTCCTTCAACCGTGGGGGGAAACTGGGCTAGTGACAGACCCAGGAGATGGCCAGTCCTTCAACCGTGGGGGGAAACTGGGCTAGTGACAGACCACCTGTTCTACTGTCAGTCATTTCTGCCAGACTATAGAATACCTATGGCTGGCGCTGTCTTTCAAACCACATACTGATTTCAAACTTTTAGCTATTATGGATAGAATTGAAAGGGTGGGGCAGCTGCTAAGAGACTCTTCAAGATTACTTTTGAAAGGGAGTTAATGACAAGGTGATTCTCTACTCTCACACAGAACTGGAACAATTCACTCCTGAGAAATATTTATTTTCTTGGGAGCTACAAAGTATATTTTTAGAATTCTCAATTTCAATATATTGGCAGATTGGAATTAACTGTTTTATTAAGCTAGAAAGTCATATAATATCCTATCTGTTCCCAGGATGACTCTTGAGAGTTATGATGGAGCTTCTATAAATCTAGAAACCAAAATGTAGCATATACCTACTTAGTCTTCCCAAGATGCATCCCTTGGAAGTCAGGTAAACGACTGTGTATCCATCTGTTCTAAAATAGGAGAAAAAAATTGTTCTATGTAATGACATCAGCAAAAACAAGCATGGATGACTATGGGCTTGGGGGAGGGGTGCGTAAACTTCCAGGGCAAGATGATTAGTGACATTTTTCTCAATAGTCAGAGAGGCTTACCAAGACTCAAAGGTGGTGTGATGGCTCAGCAGTGGTAAGTGTTAGCAGCATATCAGGGTGAAGCAGGTCTCAGCTCATCATATGTGCTCACTTCAATTTACTGCATCAAGAGGCCTCCAGGGAGCAGGCAATGGAGCTCAGTAAAGTGGATTCCACCCGAAATTTTAGTGATCATTAAATTTTATCACCCTGTTTTACCTGAAACTCGCAACTTTATTTTAATGCCAATTTATGATAGAATAAAAGTTGAAAATAAAATACCATGAGAGAAGTATTCTTGTGTTGAAATATGCAGAGATTGATCTGACTAGGCTGTTTTCTTTTGAGCGTAAAAGAAATATAAAAGCCAGGCTTTGTTTATCCATCGGGGTAAAAAGCACAGGTTTCCAGGACTCAGCAGTTTGCTGGAGTACAGCTTCTACAAAAGCCTCTTAAAAGACACCATTTAAGTATGAGACAAAGCTTAGTTTTGAAGAGCCCAAATTTTACTCTGTGACAGAAAGTTCACTAAAAAACTTGTGAAAATGAACGGGATCAGTTTCAGATTTTGTAAACTGTCTTCACAGAAGCAGGATGATGTTATGCTTCTTCCTGTGCGTCCTCCTCGGCAGCTGACTTCACAGAGGCAGCACACATTCCTTCATGGTACTCTCAGAGCCCCACTGAGACTTCCACAGGCATTGGGAAGGGTATGCACAGCAGCTTAGATCTTCGGAACTCTGAGAAACAGCCTCAGCACTTGATGGTGTTCTGTGATGTTGATCTCGCCTGGTAGCTTCCACAGCCTCCAGGGTCAGCAGTCACCTTACAGTTGGGGCCAGGTCCACTAGTATTCATGAATTTGAGGCATCATTTTAAGGCCATGCTCTGTAATAGTTTACTGCTTATGCATGGCATGTCACATCCCTAGATGGGCCTACCATATCGAAAGCTACCATATTAATCTGTTTCAGGAGGTGGACCTATTCCCATCTCCTGGTAAAATGGAGTTGTGAAAAGTGGTTTTCTAAGTAATGACTGTGGTGTGTAGCAAATTTGGAAATGTAGTCTCAGCAGTAATACCCTTCTCATTGAAACAAATTTCCATTGACTCATAAAACAAAGCTCTTGAGTTTTTCAATATGAATTGGACATTGCTGAAAGGAATTGCAGTTGATATTTCTAGATTCTCCCTTCCAAGTCTTTGGCCAATTTCTAGAATGTAAAGAAATATTACAGAGAATTTCTCTTTTTGGAATCTTGAAAATTTCACTGTGTTTAAATCTAACAAATATTTATATAGCACTTATTAATTCCTGTCAAGATTGAGCTAAATAAAACCTGGGTGTGGTGCCTTATGCCTATAATTCCATCACTTGGGAGGTTCAGACAGAATTGCCCACAAGTTCTAGGCCAGCCTAGATTAAAGGTGAGACCTTGTCTCAAAAAAGAAAGCCGACAAAGCTATCAAGAAGACTGTGTGCTAAGTCTTCCCCAGAATGATGTTCTGTGCATCAAAGGAAGAAAAGCAAAAGCCTCTGAATTGTTAATGATACTGATAGCTGCAGAGCGGTTCTTTATACATACACTGTTTAATAGTCTGAAGTCTATGTCATTCCTCATAACAGTCCTGTGCACTAAACATTACTGTTCACATTTGATAGATGAAGATGCTGAGGCTTGTGTAGCCAGGCAGGGTGAGATCAGGACTTGTTTTCCAGTCCACTTGGAGTCTACACACTGTGCTTAACATCTCAGGAGTGGTAAAGAACAGACTTTCTAAGCACACCACCACTGCTTGTTCAGGTTTTGGAATTTTCTTTTCTTCATTTCTTCATTGCTATGTGAATGGTTGGCTGATTGATATTAGACATTTGGTATGGCTAAAGTACTGTCACTGTACTTCTTCAAAATAAGATTTTGTGATTTTCAGAGCACGTTAAATAAGTCAGGCAACACTGTAAAAACATCAGTGAAGCATCTTACTGACTTTGTATAACCTCAAAGGTACCCATAAGCCCTCAGACAGCAGGTTCACATATGTACGATGACTGTGACAGTATCAGGTATTTGGCTACTAAGATGTGAGGAAGATTTTAATTCTTGATCAGGATTCTGAACAATTCAGTACCCTCAAACACTGCTAGGAAGGAGAAGGGATCATTTTTCTTTTTTCCATTCTGCACCTTTTCTTTTTGCTTATTCATCATGTTTTAAATAAACAGACTGAAGAAAGTTGTTATTAAAGCCCTCCTCAGTCAGGCTCCTTCAATTTCAGTTTTAAACCAAGTTCAAAATATTCTGGCAAAAATTAAAGGCAGCATTCAAAGGTTTCCATAAATTTTAAATTGTGAAAAAAGTGATAAAACTAAAATGAGCTGAAAAAATGGCCAATAAGCATTTCCTTTTATAACCTGTGGTTACTTTAATTTTTTAAATTAGCTATAATACACCTTCCTTCTCCACAGACTTTTTATTACAACTATTTCTAGATTTAATTTCTGTAAATTTTAGTATTTCTTTTTTTCTTTTTTTTAATGACTGGCTGAGAACTTATTATGTAGTCCATCTGCCTGCCCCTGTCTCCTCAGTTCTGGGATTAAAGATGTGCACCACAATGCCTGTATCTGTTTTAAAGTATGAAAACATGAGCGTACTAGTAAATAACATATAATTTTTAAAATATTCCTGTATTCATTCACGAAGGGAGATAAAAATGTTAACTACTCAATATCCTATACCTTTATTATCCATTCTTGTTGAATAGCAATCTCTAGTTCTCTTTCCAGTATTAAAGAAAAAACGATATAAGAAGATTGAAGGACAGGGACAGAGATGGTGAATATAGCACTCTGCAGTCTAGATCCCATAGAATCAGGGTGCCGGTGTGATTAGCTGCATGCTGTCTCAACTGGTCAGGTTTCTGTTTCCCTCTGCTGTTTCCCTGGTGAGTTTGAATCCATATGCTATGCTGGCCTGATGTTGGGATCCTACTGAAGAAACACAAATGGCAAAAATACAGCCCCTTTTATTATGTAGTAAAATGAGTATAAAAATGTGTACAAGTCTTTATTTGATCATTAGTGTTATTGTAATATAGTATGTGTATCATTACACTGTCATATGACAGCTATTAGAGATGAGGCTCAGGAGTGCTCCTTTGGTATAATTTTCAGAAGGTGGTCTCACAACAGCTTTTCACTGTAGCCCTAAACCTGCACACAAAATAGCCATGGTAATAAAATGTATTTGTTATATGCCTGCCCCCAAAGCCTCATTGTCAACAAATTGTGTTTCCAATACTTTCATTTTTCCCAGAACTGTAAAGGAGGTAATTTGATTAATTTGTTGTTTAAAAATGAGTATAGCAAGACTTGGGAGGTTGAGGCAGGAGGATTGCAAGTTTGAGGCCAGCCTAGCATACACAACCTGTGTCTCGAAAAAAAGATGAGATGGGGAGACACAGGGGAAGGGAGAGGGAGGGGGAGAGAGAGAAGGAGAATAGATTGCTTTGGTTGAAGTAGACTTGTATTACAGTCCCAGCTCAATTATTTTACCATGATGTGAACTTCAACACTGATGTTAATCTGTTTGTGACTTTAAGTGAAATTAAAAATAATTCTTTTGGAGTTTCTTAAATGTTAAAATTAAGAATGTTAAAAGTACCTAATACAATTTTTGGTACCTAAACTTTGAATGAACAATATTGATAATTGATGCAGCTAACTGAAAGAGAGAGTTTATTAATAGCACAGTGCCTATCCTATGCCCCCTTTGTTCATGAATCTTGAAATTAGGGAAAACCTTTCTGGTCTTTGGACCTTTGCATTACCTCACCCCCTGTAATTTACTTTTTCCTAGCTCTTTCAGTGATTGGCTCATTTCTATCCTTTAAGCTTCAGCTCAAATACTACCTCTTCATAAGGACTAAACCTACCACCCTGTGCAAAGTAAATACTCTCACTCTGGTCACAGTCCCTGGGTACTTTCTGTATTTATATTTTTGCTGTTTCTTTTGAAATGTGAGCTCTACAAAGAAAGACCGACTTTATCTTCCTTGTTGATGTGCTGTCTACCATAGTGCCTGTCTCAATAAATGTGAATGAATTAAGTGCATAAATGAGTAGAAAGAAAGGAGACAAAAAGCAGGCATTGGGAGGAAATAACTAGTGGTCGGTCAAAGGAACAAAGAACAAGAAAAGCCTGTGGTCCGAGGCATAACTAGCTCTGTCTGATTATTGGTATTTACACCTATTCAACTTTGAAGTAGTGTTTTGAAGTTGGATAAAAATTCTCTCCCTCTTTCCCTCCCCTCTGCTTGCATGTGTGTGTACTTAGTTCACCTTCTCCTCTGTAGAAACCTATTAAGATTTCCATCATTGCTGTGATTTCTGTCAAGAAATTTTTTACAGGTGCCAAAACCTTTCAATAGGAGTCACTGTACTTCCTAAAAAGGTCGAGATTCTAAAATTTTCAGTGGTGCGCAGTGGCGCTCTTGCTATGCATTGTATCACAGAAACACTGTAGAAAGATGTAAGCAAGCAAGGCATCAGGCTGCACGGACACTGAAATCTGGAATTCATACAGTTTCATGAAGTATTATTCTTGCTTTGATTTTAGTCTACCAAATAAAAATATAAAAATCATTTGCAGCTCATGGTCCTGTAAAAACAGGTTGCTGGCTAGGTTTGGCCTGCTATGCTGACTCCTGAACTAGGTTAATGGTAATCCGCTTCAAAAATGTTTGCCTTCTACAAGACGAACTGGCATAGGGGAAGTCCAGGAATAAATCTTTCAACTCTATGGAGAAAAAAATTTCTGTTGGTAGAATTCAGACTACTTTGGCAGATGGAAGGAACATATAATTTCAGGTAATCGGACCTTCCTGGTCTGCTGTGCTCTCACCGCATCAGCGCTCTGCTAAGCGGCTGGTGAGGCTGAGCAGCTTTGATTGCTGGCGAGAATGCCCAGGGGTGGCTGTTAATTCGCCACCATCTTACTTATTCCCTCATGTCTTAGACTTGAGAATTTAGGATCAGCCTCTTCTAGTGAAAATCAGTGAAATCGAGACAATTGAGGACACGCTAGTCTAAATTACTACTGTTCTTTATGAGTAATCCCGGAAAGGAAAAGGTTTGAAATTTCCAGTAATGATTTCTGAAGGATTTATGGTCTTAAATTGAGTAAGGGCTTATTTGGGGAACCATTTTAAAAATGCTGTATGTTAT